>NW_010097968.1:20036-44392 GCF_000699245.1 Pterocles gutturalis
AACAGATTATTTGGCTCTGCAAGTCCGTTTGTCATTCAGTGTGTCCCTAGTCATGGGTATTTCGAGATGCTCTGGCCTCGTGCATTTCTAGGATTTCATTTTAAATTGGGTGGAACAGAGGTGGTCAAAACATACAACGCCAAGAAATCAGGAGGGTTCAAAATGCTGCAGCACATCTGCTAAATGACAGCCCATAATTTCACACTGAGGCTCACACACTTGGTAATCATTACTGGCTTCCCTGCCAAGAGCACACAGCTCTCAGGGTTTTTGTGTTTGTTTTTGATTTGTCTCTTGAGTAAACATCTCCTTATCTATGTGAATTACTACATCTTCCTAAGCCATGAATAAATTTTTCCACTACCTTTGGTTTGTATTTTTTTTCTTTTTGCTCAGCCATACATATGATCATCCAACTAAAGAGACCAAGCTTCTTCCTAAATATGAATCAAGATAATGAAATTCACTTCCAACTGACCTAGAGTGCATTAAAAAAAAAAAAAAAAAAAAAAAAAAAAATCTGGTATCTTCACAACACAAGATTAAACATACATTTTCCAGAACTGCTTTATACCTGCTGTTTCAGATCCTGCTGACATGGTGAATCGTATGCGGTTGTGTGTGTTCCACTAACTTATCCTGGCTTCCTCTGCTTCATGCTCACGGCTGGCAGATGTTTACATGGGAGACACCTCAGAAAGCAGGGCTTGTAGGGCGTATATTTGTATTAAAGCCTAAGGGATGCCTGGAGATTATGTCTCTGTAAGATCAGGATGTTTCTGTCTCCATCTCAGACATAAACATCACCTTAAATCATAAGCACAGGAGTTGGTGATGCGCTGCAAGCTCCAGCCCTCTCAAGTGCTAAAAAAAAAAAAAAAAAAAAAAAAGTTAAAAAGTTTTCTTTATGACCTTATTTGTTTATTGTCTTGCAGAGGGGGCAGAGAGAGGAGAAGGTTACCCAACACAGGGAACACGGTGAAGAGCCAGGGTTTGGGGTAAGGATTGGTGTGTGCTGCCCAAGGACAAGCAGCCAGTTCCCTGGCACTAGAGCAACAGAGCCAGGGAGCAAGGCTTGCTGGATGTGGTTTCTGGTCACTGACTGGGAGCTGGCTGCTAGTGAGTCAGCTGGTTTTACCTAACCTGGAATGGACAACTTCCAACACAATGGAGTTGAAATGGAAATAGAGAAGGAGGATTTCCAAGAAGATCCCTGATAGAGAAAAGGGCGCTTAAGGAAACTTGCTTGTGCCTTTTCTGCTATGTGCTGTATACTTTCTTTTTTATTTGTTATTCAAGGCTTAAATAACTCATTGTGTACTTTATAGGGCAAATTTATAAGCTTATCTAATATTTCCCATTCTCAGACCCTCATCTACAGTTGTTTGCCTAATATTTGGGAAGGAGAAGGTCCCTATTTGGTTAAGATGCGGTCAGGCTCAGGGGAAGAAAAAGCAGAAATAAAGAGCTGCCGCTGCCTCTGCACACAGCACAGGAAGCACACTGGTGAGAAGGATGTGAAGATACTGGGCAGAAGGGCCTCAAAAACGACCCAGCACTGAAAAACAAATCTTACAATAGATTTATCAAGGAGAAGACTGAAGAGGTAACGTGTTCACCTGGGGAAGGACCACGCGTGGTGCAGGTCCATATGAAGAGTCTCTCTCTAAGGCAGCTGACTGCTGAGGCTTTTTCTGATGCCTGGCATCAGGCAGACCATCTGTGATCAGAGAGGAGTACCCTCAGGTGATGCAGGGGAGAAGGTATTTGCAAAGTGAGTGTAAAGAGAAGTTCATTAAAACATCTGAAGCATTCAAACAAATACTGTAAGAGAGAAAGCCCCACGAGAAAAGGAATTATTTTGTCTTCAGAGCAAGTCTCAAATGGCATTTAGTATAGAAGACCTGGGGCTGAATACTGGAAAATGGTGGAAAAGAGAAGGGAACAGGACTTTAACACACATTCATAAGCAAAGGGGAAAACATCCAACAGTATGTGTGCAGTGCTGGTGAACTGATGTTAGGCACACAATATTCATGCTGGAATAGATTAGCTTTAATTAGAACTCCTAAAATTAATTTCAAATTGTCCCTGATTTAAAGACAGGATTTTTTAATGTATAGCATCCTAAAGATACAAATACACACACAGATGTGTGCTCACAATGTCAGGTACGGTTTCATGAACAGATGGGCACATAAACACTTCCAAACACATCCTGCCCGGTTCAGCCTCAGATGGGATGGATGGGTCTCCAGCTCCTGGCGTTTCAGCGGGGAGCACTGGTGTGCACAGGAGGAACACATCTCAAAGCTGACCCCATGGCTGGCGATGCCACTGTGAAACCCGCCCAAGGAAGAAAAGGCAAGCCAAAATTCATCCTCTTTCCAGAGCCATCAACCCTCTGAGAGATCTCTCCCCTTTTCCTCTGCCGCCTTCATTCACCGGGGGGTTTCCCCCGTTTCTCTTCGTGCTCAGTGGAGAAGCAAAGGCAGGAGCCAGGGCAGAAGGCGGCACAGGGCGGCATGGTGCTCGCTGAGAGGGTCCTCTGACCGCAGGAGCCCAGGACCACAGCCCAGGGGGCAAAGCACAGCAATCTGAAGTCAAGCTCAAAGCCTCCAAGTGTTCCTAGAGCTCCAGAAACCACAGAGGAACCCCAAGAAGGTGTCACCTGCAGAGGGAAGATCACCAAGAGCAGACATCCCCCCCAAGGCACTTGCCTTCTCCCAGGAGATGAATTTCTCCTCGGTCCCAACACCTCCCTAAAGGTTACCAGAGGGCTGAAGAGCCAGCTTTCACCTCAGGAGGCATGGAGCTGCTGTTATGTCATTAATTTCTTGATCAACAAATGTGTAACTGCACAACATCTCCTCAAAACATACCATTTGCATTTCTAATAAATCTTTTAAATTATGTGGAGCATCACACACATTAATACTTACCTTTAAAAATACTCCCAGTGCAGACAGCGACCTGATTCAGCAGAATTTTAGTGGCTGTAGGCTTGAAGAGGAAATTATGAATTGAGGGCCTTACGCTACCCTCAGGACACCTTTACCAGTTTTTACGATTTCTTAAAAATGTTAATAAAAAGGCAGGCATGTGGAACTCTAACTGGAGAATAGCAGAGCCTGGTCACACTCAATAAAACTCAAAAAAAAAAAAAAATCGAATGGGTGCGGTGTGACTGAAGTAATGCACAGAGCCCTTCCTGCCAGTTCCTCCCCTCACATTCCTTCTGAAACCACAGAGACTAATTTAACGTCTCCCAACACACCACGAAGGTGGGTTGACCAATCTGCAACTAGAACGGGTATGTTTTGTGAATGAATTTGTTGTTATAGCTAGGTCTGGTTCTAAAGACAAAATACAGTTATAAGTCTTTTTACTAGTGGGTTGGTTTTTTTTCTCTTCCAAAGCCAAGCCCAGAAAAACTAAGTCTGACAAATGTTGAGACAAATTTACTAACCTCCGTTCCTCAGTAGTAGTATTTATACAACTAGAACTTCACTGCACAAGGCAATGCAGGAAAGAACAGCAAACACAGGAAGAGAGCACAGGAAAGGGAAATAATGGGCTGCCATTTTTTGCTGGAGACATTACATCATTTGCTTTGCAATATATCTGCATTTTACAGCCAGAATAATATCAGCCAGCTCCAAGATAAGGAACACGTTTATTTAGAGAATAAATCTAGCTCCGATTTCATCATAATGTCAATATTTGCCGTCTTAATATTACAGTGACTCTCGGTCGATACTCAGTAGTGAGCAATGTGTGCAAAGGGAACCAATCTTCTGAATGAGCTGGGTGTATAACCTGGGAACGGCCAGGCTCCGGAGGGTTCCTCCATTCCTGGGTGCAAGGAGATAGCAACAGGTCTTCAATGGGCAGAAATCAATTGACTCCCACCTTGTAGGGCTTTGGGGTTTTTTTGGAGGGCGGGTCAAGATTTTAATGCCAAACCTGACAACTAGGACAAACTATCAGGCTCCCATCACAAACTGCGGAGGGTCCAGCCCAGCCAGCGTAGGGCATTACGCAGAGCCTCCTCCCTGCCCTATGGCAAGATGCGGGCTGGTGGGACTCCAGGCTCTGGACACCAGCGTGTTGGGGCTGGGCTCCAGCTGGGTTGACTTGAGGAGTCACTGCTGAAGGGAGAGGGGCAGCAGGCAGTGAAGCTGCCATGTGGGCATTAGGGAACCCCTGGGGACATTGCATATGGAAAACACGGGTTTGGCCAGCCCTGAAATCCTGAACCCCTCAACTAGATAATGGGGTTATACTTCATTAAATCCAGGCAGAAGGTGGAGAGGGACTTCCTTAAAGGTAACCCTGAGAAATACAAGTTTCTAGAGGCCCAAGGAGCAATTTGACAGTTGCTACTCTGCTAAACCCACAATGAACAGATTACTTCATCCTGGGCTGCTGGCTGTACGTTTTCTGTGCATTTGTTGCCGTGCATGCTGCCAAGGGAAGCTTGACCCACGTGTTTCTGCAGGACACACGGTTATGAACACATGAAGCAGCCAGCAGTGTCCACTCCCCTCGCCCCACTCGTGCTCTGTGGGTTTGTCCTGTTGTCTCTGCTGCCCCTGACACACACATAAATGACTCGGAGAATTCCGAACTCATTCTTCAGCAGCAGCTCTCCCCACAGCCCTGGGTGAGGTGGATTAAGCGTGTCCTCTGACGCTGCATTTACCATTGCCTGGTGATGACTTTGTGATTGATGACCCACCCATCTGCTCCAAGGGAGTAACCTCCCCTTTGTGAGCCCTCGGTTTGCATCTCCATTGTTCCCCAGCCTGGAGCTTGCCGTCTGTGCCTCCTGTGTTCCTCCACACACAGCTCTCTGCATAAACTTGCCCTCCTCATGCTCATAAAGTGGACCTCCTTGATAGCTGTGGTGTTCAAAGCTACTGCTCACCAGATTATTGACTCTGTCCTTCAGCTCTTGGTGTTTTGCAGGAACCCGAAGCTATAAGCTTGACTAGCTGGTTTAGGCTACCGTTCCCTTATCTGTTCTGCCAGATGTGTCACATGTGGTCCAGTGTGGCAATCCCCAGGCTGTGCAGTGAGCTCAGGACACGCAGAGCAGGTCCCCAGACCACCATCTTCAGCAACGTACGGAACAAATAGAACCGTCATAATTCACAGGAGAACAAAGGCTGATCATTTTCCACCTGAATTTAATATTTTTTTCAAAGTTCCATGATTCACCAAATAGCAAATAATCCAGATGATTCTGTTTATTGTTATACCAGTTCATTTTTCTTATTCCAAAATTGTCCTTCATTTCAGTAAGGTTCCCAGTAATGCAAACGTCATTCAGCTTTATTCAGATAAACCATGTTAAGTGCAAAGGTTTGGCAGAGGAGTGTTCCCTTCTGCCCAAAAGTTAATTCTGAATTCGTATAGTACTCTGTGTGAACAAACAAAAATTTTATCTTTATAGGATGCACCTCCCCTCTACAGAAAAGACGGTTATTGACAGCACAAGAGATGATACGGAATAAAATGCAATCTAACATTCAAAACGAGTAATTCTACATATTAACATTCATAGTAAGCTTAAAATCAGTACTGTTTGGATCACAGACCACTACTGAATCCTATGGCAAAAAACCTACATAAGCAAAGATAATTACCATTTAAAAATAGTTAACAGTGTAAATTGGAAGATTTAACATGTTTTCTTCTTTTAATGTACAGCCCCATTCCCAGAATTTCACCGGCCATGCGGACAGACCAACGGCCACAGCTGTCTGTCAAGGCTGAATTAGATGAAGACAGACAATGCAGGCTTTGTGGTGCAACTGAAGCAGCAGCCTCAAAAGTTTCCATCTCTCATCCGAGGGCACTGTGGGAGCATTGTCTTCCCCCTCTCTGAAAAGAGAATGGAACAATTATGTTACTGAAATTCCTCTGCAGTGGGTCTGAAAGACTGTTTATGTCCAGCCAGGGAGACAGGGAAAACCAAAAGCAAGGATTTCAGGACAGCAGGTGGGGGCAGTTTCAGGGTATATCCTTCTAGTGACATAATGGTCCTGATTCTTCTCTTCTAGGGTAAAGCCAGTGTTGGAAGATTTACTGGCAATGGAGGAAATAGCAATAAAAATGCAAAGTTAAACTTAGTGGTAGAATTATTAACTTGAAACAAAGCTTTACAATTAGCTTTCCGAATCAATCAAGTAACTCATTCCAATGGGGAGAGCATGGCGGTAAACGACAAAGGAAAATACACTAGTCACAGAGAAGTTTTTACCCTTTACTATTTTAGGGGCGCTGCCAAGTGAAGTGCTGAGTACGCAGCTCTCATGGGAGCCAGCTGGGCTCAGGAAACAGAATACCATCACCCAATTTGTCCCTTCTAATATCAGTAATATTCTTCTTCATTATCAGCCAAGATAAATCAATACCTGGCTTCATGCAAACACATATTCACATGCTTCAGCATGACCTTCAGCTTCTCAGGCTGCCCCGGCGCTTCTCAGTTCAGAAGTGGCAGGTAATAAGAGCGCCGAACCATTCCATTCTGTTGTACTAATAATCTCATTCTTTCCTGAGGTCATCTTAATCCCAACTATAGCTCAGTATGTACACACCAAAAAATCCACAAGTTCTTGGGGGGCTACAATTGCTTGCAGGGTCAACACATCCCCAGCGAGTTCCCACTCTTTTTGTTAAACAGGAAGGGAGTGCAGGGGCTGCTAAGAAGCCAATGTCTAACCATGAGACAATCTGTGCCGTGATTTCCATGTGCTGCCTGGTTACCATCCAACATGCCCAGAAATCCTGGTGTCAGGCAGCAGGACCATTTGATGGTCAACTTGAGGAACTTTCTACCAGCTGCCTTACAGGAAGGCTGAAAGCCCTTTACAGAGCAGCTGGGTTGAGCCACACTTCAGGCAGCAGCATCTTCCTGGGGTTTGGTATAAAGGTGTAACATAAAAAAACACATGTAATAATAAGAAGTTATTCTCCATCTCTGGAAAAGCTCTTGGCATGTTTTTCAGTGGGCTAGTGATCTGATGCGCAGGAACCAACTCCTTCCCTGAAGTGAACAGAAAGGTTCTTCTGGTGTGGACAGAAGATACTGGATGAGGGAATTAGGCTGAAAAATCTGAGTAAGGTCAAAAGAAAGGAAGGACATCGTGTTCTTAAGGTTCTACGTAGGCAAACCAATGTTGTGACACAGTGACACTTGCTCATTCTCAGTTAGTGCTGAGCTAATTAACAAAACTGGTTTATGCACTGCAGTGAGTAGTATCTCCCTTCTTTCTTGGATAATCCCCAGTGTGATGTAAGGGTGAATGAGTATCTAATTGGTTCTTAATTGAATGCGCATTTTGTACATTTTTCACCAGTTCAAGATTAATGCTTTTGGTCCAAAAATCAAAGTCAGTGAAATCAAGTTGAACTGGGATTTGGGCAGCTATTGTATTAATGGATTACTTTTGGAAAGGAGCCTAATTACAAGCCAGTCCGAAGATTTCAGTTGTGTTTGTCACAGAAATACTTAACGTATTGTCTGATAAAAGACTGATGTATATATTGATAGTGTTCTTATTCATGTTTATGCTTTAGTCTTGTTTAAGAGCAATTTTTCTACCATGCTAAATTAATAGCACTGCTTCGTACTACATGTGGTAAAGAAACACACTATCCAGGCTAAAGGTTTATGTAGATATGAAAACACCTGCTTCTCTTACTCTTCTGAAAAGTTTTAGGAAATGTAATATTTGAGCTACAATGGTACAAATGGGCATGGGTATTATAACCGGAGAATTGCCTAGATACCTTGCTTGTTTATAGATTTTACTCGAGAGCTATTATCATAATACCCATGGTTTCAAAAAAAAAAATAGCAAAGTCAATCAAAATTCAGAAATAATCCTCAGAATGTAAAAAAACATCACGTTTCCAAGAATATTTATTCCTAATTCTTTCATATAATAATTCTATGTAATTAGATTCCTCACATAGAATAAATGTTCTTGTACAAAACTGGGATAAATGCAATACTGTAACTTTATCTCAGAAACAAGGAGCAGCAGCAGGAGCAAAGATAGGGCCAAGCTGGTAGGTCTCTGATGATGGTGTGCGGCTCCCAACCACGGGTGTTTGACCTCCTGTCTTGTAGCCAAGCACTCAAGTGCAAGTACATTCTCAAGTACTCTGAAGTAGCAGCAGAGTGTTGGGCACTGTACACAAGCTCATAAAAACAGGAGAACAATAGTCGGTTTTGTTGATAACATGAAGTTGAGTTTCTTTCAAAGACTGAAACTTAACAATTAAACCAACCACCTTCTAAGCACAAAGCCTAAGCTCATGAAAACAAACTACGACCGATGGAAAACCACTTGCTGACAAGCAGCATAAATACACCTATTTGATCAAACATAGGAAATTGATGTTTGTATTTCTATAGAACTAGTGTTGATAATCTTTGTGTTGTTTTTTTAAACCAGGAAAATGAGAAGAATGGCCAGAGTAGCCGAGTGATGCATGGCTGCTGAAAGCTCACTCAACTCTGGATCTACAAAACAGGAAAGCATAAAATCCCGGAGTGTTGAAACTTGTTTGTGAACTTCAGGAACTACAAAGGCTACTAGTAAACTGAGAGTAAAGACACATATTGATTGGTAGCTTAAACCTCCATTCAAATGCAAAGCTCACTGTGAAACTAATGCTGTGCCCAGTTCTGGTTGTCCGCTCAGACCTCTCAATATCACGCAGACAGTCTCCGCACTATCAGGCATGCAGGCTCTGTTCCTCCCACCCTAAATTACTCCTTCCTGTTCCTCAGGCCTAGCACAACCTTGGTGCTTTAATCATATCATTTATCTTTTTTTCCTCTAATCTTGAATGTACAACTAGGAAAATGGTAATTATATAAAGAAAGGGTTTTAATCCCAAGTAGTTTCTGCTATCATCATTTACAGGACATTGGATAAACTTGCAGTTACTTACAATCTGAGGTCTACCAAAGATATGTGCGTATGTATGAAAGTGTACATGCATGTGTGTGTATAAAAACTGATGCTTTTTCAGGAGTTTCTGAATCAGTAAAAAAAAAATGTTTAGGAAAACTGGAGTAATGTAGATAGTTAGATGGAATAGGTATAAGCCATCACCACACTTGCAAATTCTCTATTTACAGATACAAAATGAACTAAATTGTGTCTGGGATGTGCACTTTTGAGACAACACACTGGAGATCAAATTCTTTATTAATGATGCTCAATGAAAAGTAAAGTTTATCACTTTCAAAATAAAATATTCTTTCAATATTATTTTAGTAAGTTATTCTTTTAGAACTAGGTCTTACTGCCTTTTATTATAAGAATCTCATTGATTTCAATGACTTCTGCACCAGGCACTTATTTGACCTCTTTTTAGTAAATGGGATCGATGTCATTTAACATTCCTATGCATGTCACCATGCTTATACACCCTGATTTATAAAGGGATGGAGATGTGTAAGCATGCCGAACTGATTTCAGTTTCACTACCAATGAAAGTTGCTGTTCACGTGTTTGAAATCAGACATCTGGCCCATTCCCAGATAAAGCTGTTCCACTGGTGTAACAGAGGAGAAAGGCATAGCTGTCAAATCAAGCAACAGGAATTAAAGAGGGGGTAGTAAATCCATTGAAAACCACAAACGATGCTGTCTTCAGTGAAGAACACGCTACTGGAAAAGTACTTATCTGTTAGGTAAGGTGGCAAGCCTGAAAATAAAACAGCCTGCTGGAATACTCACAGGTCACAGGTTTAAAAATAGTGTGGCAGGACTCAAGTTGCCAAAAAAAATAACCTTTAATGAAATGGAAGATTTGAGGTTTTTCTTACTTGATTTCTAGGAGTGACAGCACTTGTTGTCCCCATTGTTAAGCTTTGCTGCATAACAATAAGGAATAAAATATTTTTCCAAGATCACCTGAGATTATCAAGAAATGGTGTGTTGCCCATAGCAAGGGTTCTGAGTCAAGTATGAAGCATCAAAAAAAACCCAGTGTTAACACTGAGGAAGTCACAATGTTATCTTTTCTTTCTTTTCTTTCAGAAAGGGATCTGGGAGTCCTGGTGAACAAGCTGAACGTGAGCCAGTAACGCACTCAGGCAACAACTGCGGCCAACAGCCTCCTGGGCTGCACTGGGAGGAGTACTGCCAGCAGGTGGAAGGAGGTGATCCTTCACTTCTACTCAGCACTGCTGAAACATCTCAAGTATTGGGTTCTCCAATCCAAAAGAAACACGGACATACTGAAGTGAGTCCAGCAACGGGCCACAAAGATGATTAAGGGATTGAAGCACCCATCATAGGATAGGCTGAGAGAGCTGGGACTGTTTAGCCTCAAGAAGAGATTTTTTAAGAGAGACCTTAACAATGGGTATAAATATTTCATGAGAACAAGTCTACGAGATGGTGCCAGACTCTTCAGTGGTAGCCAGTGTAAGGAGAAGAGGCAATGGGTACAAACTGAAATACAGGAAATTTCATTTAAAACTGAGAAAAAATATTTTTCCCTGCAGATACAGGTTGCTCAAAGAGCTTGTGGAGTCTTCACCTTTCCAATGTGCAAAACCCAGATGGACATGGCCCTGAGCCAACCCACTGTAGTTAACACTGCTTTGAGCAGAGGATTGGACTAGATGTCCACAGGCACCTTCCAACCACAACTATTCTGTTATTCTATTGTTCTTCACTGTCTAAAACTGAACTAATTTTTTCCATGTCCGAAAGCAAACCTGTACTGAGCTTTCCCTCCAAATTCCTTAACATCTGACTGGTTCTGTCACTACTGGGTATCATTTAGAGGTTAGAGAAATGAGGAAAAAAAATGGCTTTAAGGAAACGTGTGTGAAAACTTTGACAACTGCAGGAGAGAAAGGATGTAAAGGCTGGTCTACAAGGGATGTATTTCAAAAACACCCGCCAAACAGAATTCAAAGACTCAAAGGATAGATGCATTTTTACCAGAAAAGCAGAGCCAAAAGAGGCCAATAGACAGAAACAAAACTATTCTAAAGTCCTTTGGCTTAAAGAGAGCAGTGAAGCTGCAAAGTTCTACCTGTCTTGCCCTCCTGAAGGCTCCATTCAGAGCTCAGCTAGACTTTGTTCTAGAACTGGAGGGAGGGTATTTTGAGATCTAGGCTTTCCTATGATAGAGGAACATTTGGAAAGAAAAAAAAAAATCAGTTCTTTCCCTGTGATTACACGGCATGATACATGTGTCACCTCTGCCTTCCATTCGCCAAACTACCACAAATAGCATCAAAGATCAACATATGCCATTTGGATCATAAATCACAAAGGGTTCGGTTCTGTCGGGGTTTGAATCAAGGCTGAGGAGCAGATGTTCTGCAGATCTGTGAGCATGGCATGCATAGAGCCCGCATCCTGATTCACTCAAAACCAATTAGACCTTCCAAGAAACCCCTTTCCACTCCTGTGGATCCAACACTTACAGAAACGTTTGTCTTCTTCTTTCCCAGTGATGAGGTCATGGAAAACCGATATTCCTCAAGGTTCTCAAAGTGGCTCTACCACGCTGGCTTGGAATAAAAGGAAATACTGAGAACTCTGCTGATGGGAACTCTAGCAGCCTTGGCGGAGGGGCATCATGTGGGAAAATCCACCTGTGTGTTTGCAATTGTAATATTCAAGACATCCCACACCTTTAAAATGAAAGGTAATCTCTCCTTTGAAAGGAAGAAATGCTCCCTCTTGGATCACTATGGAGAAGCGACCCTGCAAACTGTTGCCTCCCCATCAGCTGCTCAGTCCTCACAGCGACATTCAGCAGATGCCAGCAGTCCCAGCTCAAGGTCCATTACCTGCTCTTACCAATGAGGGAAGGTGTCTTTTCTGAGGATGTCTGAGGTCTGTGTGAGGAGCTACTGCTCCCCAACGCCGTCCTCCTGGAGAGAGCTGGGTGAGGAAATCACTACAAAGTAGGTAGGATTATTTTTTTCCCTTTTCTCCCTCTTTGCACAGAAGAAAGACGATCAAAGCCACATGATTTCTTTTCACACTTCATCTGACTAGTTCCCAGCTTCCCAGACACAAACGCAATAGCAAGGTTGTGTTGTGAACCCCTGAGCAGTTCAGTGCTATTTGGATTGATGCATCCCAAACTACAGAGAAGACCCGGCCAAACGAATTTCTGAAAAATAATTCAATCAGGTGTAGAGAGCCAAAAGCCATTTCTGTGGGCTGCACAATGAGAGGAGCCACAGTCCTTTCTCAGTGCTTGAAAGCCTATCATTAGCATAGCCCTGCAGTGAGGACTATCATTTTACATCAAAAATTCCATCATTTGGGAATTAAAACTGCAGATTATTTTGTGAAGCACAGCCAAGATAAATCTTATTATTTAAAACAAATCTTTATAAGCATTGGCAAATGTAATAGCATTTCAAACATGAGAGAAAAAGGGAAATTTTTACTTTCAATTCCAGCATTCTAAAGGAAACTCTTTCATCCTTAAAATTCAAACTCAGGGTGTGAAGTAATTTCACTGTTACAGACTTGAATTACCTGCACTGGCCTGAGGGCATTATTCACTCTCTGAGAAAAAATTGTACTTTAATATTGCTATGATTTTCCCAAGTAACGGTTATGCAAAAGCTGGGATGAATTTGAAACATCCATCTCAAGATTAAAGTGATGACATTTGGTGACTGCAGAGAACCATGTAATTGAGAACTGGGCTTAGGGATGTGCCCAAAATTAAATATGGGAATGAGAAAACAATATTAATAAAAAGACTAATGCTTTGCTTTCTTTGCTTAACACCTGAGATGTAGATATTAAATCGGGTTACAAAATATAAATAAACGCTTACCAAAAATGTTTTAGATGCATATTGAATGCTTACGCTACATGGAAAGACCACAAAATTGTTGGCCACCGTCCCAGCCCATTTAACAATCTCTGTCACACACAGGAGGAAAGATAATCTTCCCACTTGGTTTTAATGGATCCATTTCTGGAAGCACTGAATTATTAATCTCTTTCAGGGGTTATCTGCTGCCTGATTATTTATCAATTTCCTATGAAGGTGGTGGCTGGACCCAGAGCATGCTCTGAAGAGGCTTAACTCCACAACAGAGGCTGACGTGATCTAAGGAGTTCCACCATTGACCTAGACTGGGCAAAAATTTAACACACAAATAAATGTCCTCACCCAAAAGTCTCTATCAAAACCTTTCGGCAGCATGCTGCCAGGCGAAACTGCAGATGAACTGGTTCTCTTGTGAGCATATGGCTTTGAAGAAATGTGCAGATAGAAAAACTGATGCTTTTATATAATGGATTCTACTAGCAAAACAGGGTAATGGGGAGGACCGAGTGGTTTTCTTCTTTAAATAACATTTATTGTAGGATAGTAAATGAAAAATTTTACTACATTAAAAAGTAGTAGGACTTATTAAAGAAAGCAAGTGAACAGATTCATTCTCTTCTTGAAGATTTCCCAGATTAGCTGTCTTTCTTACTGTTTGTATCAAGGTGGGGCCACTTCATTACAAAATCAACCATAAATATGTCTTGACTCTCTAAGAATCTCATTACCAGGTTTTTCACTACAGTAAAACATTGATTAACTAAGTATAACGAGGTTTAGGAGTAACTGTTTGGCACTGAGGGAATTATCTTCTAACTGATAGAGGCTAAGGGAGCATGACATGGGAGGTTTTAATAACTGAAGTGGGGATAAGACAGGTTCACATATGTATTAGTCCTTATGCACAGAATCCAAAATAATCCTTAAATTCCTTCCTCTGTGAGCCAATGGAGGCTTAAAACATCACCAAGGACAAGAAGCAGCAGCTACTAAGGGAACAGCAACTGACATCATCTACCTGGACTTGTGCAAAGCATTTGACACTGTCCCACATGACATTCTTTACTCTAAATTGGAGACACATGTTTGACAGTTGGACCACACGGCAGATAAGGAACTGGCTGGATGGTCCCACTCAGAGTCGTGGCCGATGGCTCAATGTCCAAGTGGAGACCAGTGACAAGTGGCGTTCCACAGGGGTCGGTATTTGGACCAGTCGGTATTTGTGGGAGACATGGACAGTGGGATGGAGTGCACCCTCAGCAAGTTTGCCAATGACACCAAGCTGTGTGGTGTGGGGACACGCTGGAAGGAAGGGATGCCATCCAGAGGGACCTGGACAGGCTGGAGAGGTGGGCCCATGCAAACCTCATGGAGTTCAACAAGGGCAAGGTCCTGCACGTGGGTCGGGGCAATCCCAAGCACAAATACAGGCTGGGTGGAGAATGGATTGAGAGCAGCTCTGAGGAGAAGGACTTGGGGATGCTGGAAGATGAGAAGCTCAACATGAGCCACTTGCAGCCCAGAAATCCAATTGTATCCTGGGCTGCATCAAAAGAAGTGTGACCAGCAGCTCAAGAGAGGTGGGTCTCCCCCTCTACTCCCCTCTCATGAGACCTCACCTGGAGTGCTGCATCCAGGTCTGGGGTCCCCAACATACAAAGGACATAGACCCATTGAAGAGAGTCCAGAGGAGGGCCACAAAGATGATCAGAGGGCTGGAGCACCTCCCATACAAGGACAGGCTGAGAGAGTTGGGATTGTTTGGCCTGGAGAAGAGAAGGCTCTGGGGAGACCTTACAGTAGCCTTCCAGTACCTGAAGGGGGCTACAGGAGAGATGGTCAGGAAGTGTAGCGACAGGACAAGGGGTAACAGTTTTAAGCTGAAAGAGGGTAGGTTTGGATTCGACATGAGGAGGAAGTTTTTGACTGTGAGGGTGGTGAAGCAGTGGCCCAGGTTGCCCAGAGAAGCTGTGGATGCCCCATCCCTGGAGGGGTTCAAGGCCAGGCTGGATGAGGCTTTGGGCAACCTGGGCTAGTGGGAGGTGTCCCTGCCCATGGCAGGGCATTGGAACTGGATGATCTTTAAGGTCTCTTCCAACCCAAACCATTCTGTGATTCTACTTTGATCAATGAAATATGAAAAATTAGCCATGACAGCAGTTAATTAGGCTCCTCTTGTATCTGCACTGGTTTTGCCCAAGATTCAGTCTGGTTGGGATAGAACAGCAGAGAGAAGGGATGCAAACAAAAATGAAAGCCTCCTTTGAGAACTACTACCCTTTTTTTTAACAGATAAACTAGAAAGATTCACCAATGTCTGTTCTTCTAAAAACACAGTAAGAAATAAACCAGTGCACCTCAGTAAGCAGGGAAATCTGTCACATAAGCTGGGCACAATGTGCTGTGGCTCACTGCAGTAGGAGAGATGTAAAGCTGCAAGAAGTAAGTGTGATCTATCTGTGCATGATCCACTGCCTACTGAAATCAACACAAATACTTCAGTTCACTCAATTGCATATTAGATTCCAGCCACTAAAGTAAATAGTAACCAAACTACTCCAGCCACTAAAGAACCAAGAGTAACCCAACTATTATACCATGGGATAAAATAAAACAGTATGGTTTACAATTTGTTTACAATTGTGACAATATATCATAACATTACCTGAAATGAACTTAGTGTCTTTTCTCCTTTAGCTAACTCTCCTCTATGAAAACTATTTCAATGCTTTTCTTTTTCTGCTAAGCTTTTACTTACCTGAATAAAGATGTATTTTTGTTGTTCTTTCTCTTCTGCTACTGAAATGCAGCCCTGATGACTCTGTCGCTAAGTGGCTGAGTTGGTCTGAAGTTATCTCCTAGGATTCCATCACAGCCCTCCAAAAGTTCAGCACCTTTAACGTGTGTCCTCAGCCTACGAAATTCCTCTATCTGAAAGGCAAACAAACAGACATGAAGAAGCTGAGATATATTCTTCACCGTGGGACTAGTGATCAAAATCAGCCTTGCCCAGCCATTCTGCAGCTTTGAAACTTGGAGTGTTCAGGTCCCATATACTAAGGTCAATATACACCATTAATAACATTTTAAAATAGTTGTCAGCACTGTCAAAACATTTAACATATAGAGAAAAATAAGAACTTTTTATGCACATGGTTTGGCAAACTTATCCTTTGCCTTTTTTGTAAGCTGAAACAGGCTGGATTTAGATTGGATATTATGAAGAAAGACTTTACCATTAGGGTGGTGAGGGACTGGAACAAGTTGCCCAGAGAAGCTGTGGATGCCCCATCCCTGGAGGGGTTCAAGGCCAGGCTGGATGAGGCTTTGAGCAACCTGGGCTAGTGGAGGGTGTCCCTGCCCATGGCAGGAGGGGTGGAACTCGATGGTCTTTAAGGTCCTTTCCAACCCAAACCATCCTGTGATTCTCTGATTCCATGATTCTTTTGGGACCTACAACCTTTTTAGCCATTGTAGATTACATCTGATGAATCAGCCTCACAGTTGTGACATGAGAGCAATCTCTCAGCTCTTCTTCAAAGAGGTGCACTTCAGGAGTAACTTGATCGACTATAAATTGTTTTGAATTTCTTCCAGTGATCTATTTATTGCCTGAAATTGTTGCCTCATTTAACTAAAAAATATTTTATAACTCAGAAGAATTCTGAATAGAGTCTCAGCTTTAGAGGAAGCATGTTGACATTTCATATGGAAAAATACGGGTTTTCCAATAAAAAAATACCACTTCAAAAGTTCTGTAGATGTAGGTGCTAAGTGTACTTAGAAAACCAAATACAGTCAAGAATCAATATAAAACATTTAAATTGGACCAAAACAAATATGTTTCTGGTTTATACGCTGTTTATAGATTCTTCAAAATCTAATCTGGTAGAGGGAAGAATGTGAGCAGCTTCCATCTCCACCCCTGGTATCAGCGTCAAGTGTGTGATAAAAAACTAAGAAAATCACTGTCTATCTCAACAACTTTATACCTTATTGTTCAAGAGTGCTGTATTTAAGAGTCTGGTATTTTTAACAAGTAGTTACAACTGCTAAAAAAAAAGTGTTTGTTTTTGTGTTGGCATATTGACAAGCTAAGATATCTGTATTTCTCCATGAAGAACGCCCTATGAAGGATTACAGGGAGAATGGAAGTGTGATTCCAGAATTAAAAGAAACGAGCTACTAAACAGCAGGTAATGGCATTTTCATTCTTACATTGCCTGCAGAGAATACTGCCGTACTGCAAACTGGAAGCCAGCTGCATTCATTGTTGTTTTCCACTCTACAGCAGAACTGATACAGACTTATTTGCTTGATTTAGAGGCCAGCTCTTCTCTGTTGTATTTTCCTCAAAAAAACCAGTGTGCTTAGAAATCAACACTCGAGCTTCCTGCAGTTGAGATATAAGGCAACAGTTTAGACTCAAAAAGATGAAAAGGTGAACAAACTGTAAAGCTCCTTGAAGAGGAGAACCTTGAAGGTGCTTTTAGAGGCAGATTCCTATTTTGGAAGACTTTTTTTAGTGTTTATTTAAAGCAAACTGAAAACCTACTACAGGCTTGGAAATGAAAAAGCCTTCAGGAGTCAAGTGCTGGTAAATCACCGAATGGGTTGTGTAAAGCCAGCCTCTTTCACCACCTGAATCAGCTCCAGAAAGTCTGAGATATTTGCAGTTTAGGAAGGACCATTTTACAGGAACGTGGCTTTTGTTTGATCTTTTGAGAAGGAGACTTCAAACAAACGCAGCTGAAGGAGAGGGAAGAGCAGAGCGGACTCTCTGCAAAGCTGGCTTCTGAGAGCTGTCTCTAGCACTACAAATGCTCTGCCCCAGTCCCACGGTGAAATCTTTCTCCAGGAGGTACTCCTCACAAAGCAGCTCTCAGTTTCTTCAGTCAGAAAACTAGGACTGACCTCACACCTGCTCTTTAGTCTTCAGGGAAGTCAAGAATTGCAGCCCTGCTCTAAGATCACCAGCCTCCTCGTTTAGCCCTTTGTACCGTAGTTCAGCCCCCGGGACAGACCCTCGGTACACGTGGGGGTCTGCCTCACTCATGGGAAGTGGTGCTGTCAGAAAAGGACACTAGTGCTGCTGACACCGCTTTCCCAACAAATTTCCACGTGCCAAAGCAATACACGTGCCCCACTCATCCCGCTTCATCTCCTACGGAGCCATTTGCTCTCTCCTGCCAAGCCCGCACACGGCAGCGCTGTGAAGCACACCCCGTAGGTCTGCCGAGGAAAGAGACACTGCAGAGGCACGCAGCTCAGCAGCCTTGGATAACCATGCACTTTCAACAGGAACAGCCATTTATAAAAGGTTTCCTCATGCCCAGAAGACACTAAGGATGACCTAAGCCTGTTCACACTAAAATTCAAGATCAAATTCTAACCAGTGAATGGGGAAATCCACAATAACACTCTCATTTCTACTAAGTATTTAGTTTATATCCTGTAGAATTTGCAAGAATGTTTTTACCACTTCCCTGGATTAAGATCCTGAATACTGCTTTCTTCTGTTTCACTTAAATATTTGCTGAAGAACACACAAAACAAAGAATTTGCCCATTTTCTCTACATTTCTGCTATACAAGGAACAGGAGCATTATCCTTCTGCTTGAAATGTCACCTGCCTCCGTGACACCTTCCAAGAACACAGACCTGCTTCCCAGCGAACAGAACACCACAAACCTCTCAGAGTGCTTCACTTCACAGAGTACATCAGCTTTGCACAATTCTCATTCCAGTTATTATTTCTGTCCTACAAGAGGTCTCGATTTTGAAGAAGTTGATAACAAAAGGACTAGAGACCTCGCCATTCAATACCCAACCCGTTGACTCTGACAGTGATCCCAGCAGAACAACAGCTCCTCGTCACATCATTGCTTCAAATCCCTGCTCTGAGTGCCTTGGACAATGTTCTTGTTCTGGGCTTTGGTGAACCACAAAGCTCATTATTCACAAGTGTCTAATTTTTTAAAAAATTATAGCAGAGAGAAGCACGAGCAATTCTTTTCCAATTACTTCCTGCTCTTTACTGGCCTAAGAGGAGGGAGTTTTCTGTTTTCTGCAATTGCACTTTGCAGTGCACCGGCATGGGCGAGCTGTCTCCCAAAAGCAGCCAACACAGCTATTTTTGGGCTGTGCATTTCCACGTAAGACAAGTGAGGATGATAAAAAACACAAATGGAGAGCAGGAATATGCAAAAAGAGCACTGCAGGGTACAGCTTTCCCCAGCAGCTCCTTTCCACTGAGGTCAGTAAGGACACCCTGCAAAGCCCTTGCTCACCGGGGCAGAAGAATCACCTGCACAGTTTATCCAGACCTCACAGAACCACCTGTGAAGGAAACAACTCCCTGACTGAAGCGAAGCCTCACGTCAATGAAAACGACCTCCAGTGAGGAAACAGCGCTGGGCTCTCGATGCTGCAGTCACGGTTTGCTCTTTCACTGTTCATACAACCACCACACTCAGATCCCCACTGCGGTGAGGTGTGAAGCACATACAGAGAATAATCTCTTTTCATGTAACACTGACTTAGATCAGTAGCAAATCAACTCATCAGCTGGACTTTACCATCTATAAATGTCTTTGGGAGAAACAGAAAGAGGTTCTCTGCTTTGCAATGCTCAGCCTGTTGTGCCTGTGCCAAAATAGTTACTTCTCCATTGCTTCAAAATAAGCAAATGTGAAAATATATAGATGTAACCATGAACTAAAATTGCAATTCTATTCATTTTTTTTCCCCCTTATGACCCACAGTTTGTTCAGCTAATCAATATTGGTATGTTAATTACAAAAAATCAGAATGTGAATTAGTATCTTGGTTCCAATACAGTAACGAGCTTCATCAGAGGAAAGCAATAAAACCTATTCCATATCATCCTGTGTTGTTCTTCATTGTTACTTGCTATTGACCCTCAGAAGTTTATTACTTTATGGCCTGAAAAATGAAAATAGAAAGCCTTGAGTATATCCCTTACTGGCTGTAACCACAAATGCTGCTGGTATTTATAGAAATGGCTTCAAGTTTCATAAGCTGTGCTCAATAGTACCCCACAGAAGAAAGTTCTACAAGTTAATGACGCATGCAAAAATAAGGGGTTTAAATCCATTAGAAATGCATTTTCACTGATATCTACACTTTAATACTATAAGCAGGCTTGACAAAATTAAATGCTTTTACCAGCCTTCCATGGATGATTCAGAATGGTATATGCCATACTACATCCTCTCATTTTCCATAGACAAAAGCCCTTGCACTTCTAATCTCTCCTTTAACGGAATCTCTCACGAGCACTCATGCTAACATGCACAAAAGAGGCCAGATACTTAATTGCAGCCCAAATGCTAATTACAAGTTAAAATCCTGAATGCCCAGGCTATAGCAAAATATTCTGCCACACCTAAAAACTTATTTTTGGCATCCTGGAGAACGCTCAGTCCCTTTTGATTTTAGAATCCCAGAACCACTGTCTTACTTGTCCCCATATTCATTCTCCAGTGACATCTGAAAGCGGCATCTGATGCAAATAAAATTTTACCCCACCTCAGCAGAAGCCCTTTATGTTCTTAATAAGTCTTTTCTGCACCATAATGCCGATGCATTCATAACTAGTAGTGAGGATTTTTTTTTTTCTAATCGATGCTGATCCATGACAAGTGCAAAGTATTGTGGATCATCTCGTCATTAATCCACTCCAATCCCTCACTCTGCTCCAGCACTACATCTCACCTGTGTGATATGTCAGTGGCAGGGAAAAGCACCATCGCCCAAGCCCCTCCTGGACTTGAGAGCCCTTCATCACTACAATGTTCTTGTTGGATTGGGTTTATACCAACAACAGTAATGCAGGAACACAAAGCAGCTACCCCTCAGCCCCCTGCCATCTTCCACCACACATGGATGGCTTGAACTGCACCCTCCTCTGTGCATTGACTGTATTAAATGGGAACAGACAAAACAAAATCTGCAACCAGCATGAAATAGAATATCATACAACATCTCAAGTGTTACAGCTATGGTCTTTATCCTTCTGATTAAAACCTCTGATTTATCCATGTAATATCTGGACAATTATCTGCAAAGTTACAAAATGCACTGTGTCTTTAAAAGTTCTTCTGAATATAATAATGCCAACAGAGTTCTGTTTCCATTTATTCAGTAGTAAGCAGCTGTTAGGACTTATCCTTTCATAAGCAAATAAATAACATATTCATGATGGGATACATTTAAGTTGCAGCTACCATATAAATTAGCTTATTGGGAGTTACTGCTTTTATCCTAGGATTAGAACCAGAGTTCAGTTTCATATGAAAAGAAACACTGTCGATTTCAAATTGTTAAAATATTCTGCTGGGATTCCTAAAAAAATTTGGATTACTAAAGCTGAAATAACTTAAATGGGAATTTGTTGCCTTTTATACTTCTTTCCCTTCTGTTTGCACATCCTTCAGAGCAGTCAATGAAAATTAACACATTCCGTTTCAGGGATTCTAGATAGTTTCACTTAAATTACACCCACATTTCTCCACCTAGGGTTCACGGACTGCAGGAGAACATTCATCAGGAGTTTCCATTGTTTTTACTGGGATTATTTGTAGGCAGGTTTGAATTGTTTCTATAAAAAGGCTCACATGACTGTTAGATATTAATTTTAAAAAAAAATCTTTCAAATACACATGTGTAAAACCAAATTTAAATAGGTAGTTTTCATTTGACATTTATTACAAAACAGAATTTTAAAAAGAGTAAGATAAGTTAAACACAGTTCAATGCAGTACAGCTAGCCCATGCTATGTTAACATTTTTCATTCTCCAGGACACAGCATCTCCCTGTGCCTTTTTTGTTCCTTTAACATCAAGAAGCAGTGATATTTGAAAGCTTACATTACAAAGACTTGAATTTCTTTTTGCCTATTGACTTCTTTCTTTCTTTTTCTTTCACTTAAATAAAGAATTATTTTAAATGCAGATGATAACTGATAACAGGGGTTTTCATCTCTGACCTTTGCGTTGCTTCCAGTGACTCAAAAGGCTTAACCTTTCCTTGAAAAGCCATGCACTGATCTAATGGGATCTTCAAGGAGAACAGATATCCTGTCCTGACACATATATTTGCACGCTATAACCTTTAGCTCATACCCGTGCTCCAGGGCCACAGCTGTTACCTGCACTTGGGACACAGTCAAGGGATAGCGAAACAATATCCAGGTGACACCTTCACTGCAGGGCGGAACGGTCAGAGAGCCTTCATACACCCAGTAGTCACGCAGAAGAGGATCTGAAATTAAAAGAAAGGTGGAATTTTAATGACACAAAGGAAGATAACTGCGTGTTTCAGTTACGACAGCTTATGACAGCCATGGCCCTGCTGATCGGGTGAGGTCAGTGTGCAGTGAGCTAAGGTGTGAATCTATAACCTGCCTCCTGTCCTCGCGGGAAGGTCCGTGAGCTTGTGGTCATTCTACTGCAGTAACTTCTCCTTGCAGGTGAGTATTTTAAAGACGAAAATGACACTTTATACATGTGCACAACTCCTTAAACTAACACAGCAAATAAATAATATGTTGGGAAAGAGCTGCTGTTAGTGTCAAAAGCCACAAGAGACACCCCACGTGGAAGGCAGAGGGGCTGCAGTGATTAAATTCTGGTGACGTATCTCTTGAGATGCACTAGTGCCTTCTAGTTTTGGAAAAGTAAGTTGAATTTCACAGGGTAGAAAAACAAAGATTATTTTAAAATAAATTCATTTTAATAAATCTCTATATTTATTAATAGGTTTATAAATCACTGATAGAATGAACAGTTGTCTCTCAAGGAAACGTACAACAGTTTGTCCAAGCAGAGTTTTAACTCTACATACAACAGGTTTGATTTTAATTATTTTTATGTTAATTCCTCAATCATTCCAGTCACACCGTACTTTGTGACCATTCAGGGCTGCCCTTTGCTGCTGCAGGCCAGACTCACAAACGGCTCCCTGACACCGCTCAAGAAGCACAGAGAGGAAAGTGCCTGACCGTAAAAGAGGGGGCAACAAAAAAAGGAGAGGGGAACCGGAGACAAAGGGTGCTTAATCATGGCACGGAGACCTAGGGGGAAGGTTGTGACTAGCTTGACAAGGACAGAATGGGGGACTGGAAAAGAATAAACTTGCCTGGTTGACCTCATCGACCTGTTATTGCTATTTCACCCCTAGCTCAGAGAAATACCAGTACAATTAAGTCTTGCTAATGAAGCCCGTGATTGTCAGTGGATGGATTTCGTTCTGTTGGTGTTATTTTCTTTCTCCATTAGGGAATTACATAGCAAACCCATTGAAAGCAAGTTGCATTATCAAACACTCAGAAGTTAAGAAGAGCAAGAATTAATTCAGCCCATCCTGTGCTTTCACTGTGACACCATCTTGTTACATGATCACATATGTTTTTTTCTGGAGAACCTTCAATCATTTACTTGCAAAGATGAATAATCTTCTTTTGAAAAGCATCTATAACACTCGGCTTTCTCAGTACAATATGCACCTGTTAGTAGGACCACATTTTCTCATTTCTAATGCACTCATTTCTTCAGTGTCTGAGTGCTTCACAAACATGAATTAATTTGTCCTTCCAACACCCCAGTGTGGCGAGGAAGGGCAGATTACCCCCACGTTTTAGAGCTGGGGAACTGAGGCACAGAGAAGTTAAGGTCAAATGCATCTATTCATTTGAGGTGTTCAATACGAGATGCTTAGAACCTGATTTCTCAGAGTAGTTAACTTTCTATAGCACTTAATGCAGTCAGAGCACTGCTCCCATTGACTTCAGCTGGAGGTGTAAGCACTCAGCACTTCTGCAAATCAGACCCCATGAGCTCAAGTCGGGCACCTAGAAAATGAGGAACACATAGTTAGAGATGACTTAGGAAAATTTTGGTTTATGTGACTTGATCAGCATCAAACAGGAACTGTGAGGCATGGGTCCTGTAAGAAATAACTTAGGGTCACACAATGAAAAGATGTTTTATAATGCGTATGCATGGCACAGGCAGCCTTAATTCCTGCAATTCCCAATTGCTGAGCACTTGACTTTGCAACCTAAAAAATATTCTTTTGATATAATTAATATAGTATAACATAGACCTGGATTACTTTGGAAAATTAAAGATCTTGCCACTATGACTTGGAACATAGCTCAGAAGTATTCTTGCAGAAACATTTGCCTTGTAGAAATGTATTTTTTTTTAAGTCACATTTTTTTTCAACACAAGGTAGAGGAAGTGGTTGCTTCTTACTGTTATTCTTTAACTTTTATCTATACGAAATTGAATAGGACTCCTATTGTCACTACTCCTTGTATGCTGTACAACTGTCATTGCATGATGGCATTGTCTTTTGATGCTGCCAAAAAGCTGCCTTGGGAAGTAGGTAACCCTATGCCTTCTTGAGTGGAAACAGGCCTCTGATTAAGGAATGCCAGCATCCTATTTTATGCTGAAGTAGAGAAAGGA
>NW_010097969.1:0-33532 GCF_000699245.1 Pterocles gutturalis
ATTTCCCGGAAGGCGATCCCGCCCCGCGGTGCAAGGTGAAGAAAGAAGCCCGCGGGAAGAAAGCGTTCCCCATTATTTACTTCTTCCCCCCTTCTCCCCGACGTTTCCAGTGCAATACCGACAACGAGACGTTAATAACTGTAAAGGATCGCAGCTTTGCCCGGAGAGTGGCCAGCAGTGAGTTTTGCTCAGGTATCCCCAACTTTCAGCAGGGTTTCCCCTGAGGAATAGCCAGGCAAACTCTCTAAATACCTCCTGGCGCCAGAAGAAAGTTCTCATGTAATAGATACCCGCTGGTGTGAGAACACGGATTCTGCTCACTTTGTCAATCAGCCTGGGTGGGGGGATGAGGAATGAGAGATGGGATTTCTTTTAATTAAAAAAAAAAAAAAAAAAAAAAGAGAGAAGGAAGTGTTTTTCACTAATTCTATTTTTTTTAAATGATGCCTGGAGATGTTCTGTTGGCCTAAAAGGACCAGACTTAAAGTGCAGTTTATTTCTTCTCTTGGAGAAAATTAGCTGGAATAACAAGCAAACATCAGGCAAGAGGAAACGCTGTGTTACCCTCCTCCTTGTGTTTCATTCTGAGAGGGAAGCCCATCAGAGCAAGACGGAAGAGATGGGGAGAGATAACACCACTACAGCACTGCATTATACTTGAGTGCTCCAGCACACTCACTTGCTTTGGCTGGGCTACAGCAGAGCAGGCGGAGGAGTGAGGCTTCCCTAGGAACCGCTGGTGAAGTCAGCGGTGGCTCTCAGATGGGGACACACAGCTGGTGAGACAGCTTTGTGGTCAGCAGTGGGAAAACCATTGCCCAGAGTTGTCTGGAGTCAAATTAAACTCCGGTACTCTGGCATCTCAGCACTAGGTGTACAGAGGGAAAGCTGCAAAGGGCACATGATACTTCTGCAGTCATGGCAGCCTCACATTCTGCTGTCCGGTGAAATTATTCCTCATTTTTGTAGGGAATAAATTTACTGTGAAAGGCACCTAGGCAGCCTCCTGAACACCAGGAAGGTCAGCATCTTGCAACACCTTACTTCAGCAGCGCTCAGGCTCTACAAAGTGCAGGCCATGTTGGGGTAGGTGCCCTTCCTCTTGCAGGAAACTGCATCGCTCTGGATGTGCTCTGTTCCCCTTCACAGAATATTGCGTATCCAGGTATAATGTTCAGCTTTCCAGCTATTTGAATTGGTGGACCTATAATGCACCTGGATTTTAAACTGATAAAACTACAAGTGACGACATCCCCCACTATTGAGTTAATTCTCAGGTATAAAGTTCAGCTTTCCAGCTATTTGAATAATGCACCTGGATTTTAAACTGATAAAACTACAAGTGACGACATCCCCCACTATTGAGTTAATTCTGGATCTGAGATGTATGACAGATGACACAGTCCTGACAATGACTTTTTTGATGTAAAAGGCATAGTTCTTCTAACGTGTGATCTTGACATATATAGGTGGGTCTACATTTAAAAAAGAAGAGCTTAAAGTGTTAGGTTAAGAATTCAGCTGTAAGGTTTTAACACCAATTTTCCCACTTCCCGAACGTTTGTTTCCGTATCCTACATAATGTTAAACCAGAAATTCTGTTCTTTTCACACTATTTCTAAAAAGTACTCCTACATCTGAAAACACTTCATTACCAGAGTAGTGCTTTACATTTTGAAGTAGCTAAAATGTTCCAGAGTCTCCCAGACTGCTTCCTGTCACCATCTTACAGTATGCTCTTTGCAGATACTTCTTGATGGCTGAAGTTGAATACTTCTGCAAGTTATTTTGTAGTCTGTTTTCTTTTTTTTATTGTCATTGTGGCTGTATTCATGTACATGGTCCTTTCTGGTTTGTTTTTTGTACATGGTCCTTTCTGGTTTGTTGTTTGTTTTTTTTTTTTTTTTTTTAAATTTATTTTTCTTATTGCTTAGGACAAGGAATAAGACCTGAAAAAGAGAATGGATGTCTGGAGCCATACATTATGAGCAGCAGTGAAATAAGCTTTTGTAGATGTATCTGTCATATTCGCAGCTCAAATGGTGACCCTTTAGAGGGGCTTCCTGTCTTTTGTTTCTATCTTTAGGAGAAAAACTAATTTTTAGAAAAAGCTATTCTGATAATGATGATTGGACTTGTAGGGGATGCAGCCCAGATGATTTAATCCTGCAGAACTTCCCTATTAGCAGAATATCAGTGCTTAAAACAATGACACTGGGAACTGGAGATTATCTACACACCTTTAAATTCTACCTTCTTTTTTTGACAGTTCATTGTTGGTAGCAGGCACAGGTGAGGTCAGACTTTTGTCCTTTACCTTTCCTTACTTTACCATTGGAATTATGTTAATAGTTCCAGCATTGCAAAATATACTTTTCTTTCTTTCTTTCATGGTAGATTTCTATGACTTGGCAGTTAGAAGAATAAAGTGCACCTGGATTTATCTGCATTTTGCTAAATAAAATGGCTGTTCTATCAATACCAGGGTTCTTGGAAAGGATGAAACCATGCTAGAAAAAGTTACCTGTACACAACATGTGAGCAAGTTTTTACTTAAAACTTATTACTTAAAATTAAGCAGACCAGTTAACTTATTCTTGCAAAATTGGAGGCGCATCTTGTATTTTGAATGTATGCCTGTGAAAAGAAGAATAACAGCACTACTGAGCAAGGTCATCAACTAGCATAAAAATTTACAAAGCCATCAATTCTAACTGAGCTGACACAGTGATGCAAGTTGAAAACCTGATTCCCAATGTCTAGGTCTTTTCCTGTGGACCTGGGTTAAAATAGGAAATGTCCACACCAAAATAAGTAGAATTGCTTTTGGCATAGATTTGGGCAAAAAGAGGCTTTCGTTAAGGACCTTTTGGTGCAACCAAAAATATACAGTAATAGATTCCACAGTCCCTCTCTCAAGGATATTTTTTCTGTGGGAAACCTGGATTTAGAGGCATTTACACATTCTCTCAGAGGTGTACGTAGCATAACTTGAATGGTTGTTAGTATATAAAGCAATATGTATTAAATAACACCTGGCATTCAAAACTAGTACAAATGGACATACATGTTCTCCTGGTAACTAAGGTTCTCATAATTAATGTTATCATTCTTTCACTGGGGGGGGGGAAGATTATTTCAGAAAGCTCCCAGGGCCTTATCAAAAGTAGTGTTGCTGGCTTCAAGATGAAATTGGATCTTCATAATAACTACTGAAAAGTTCCTTTAAATTCTAATTACTTCATTTCTACTACCTCACTTGTTGACCATTTCTGAGGAAATATTTTCAGGAACCATTATATTGGCTTTCTGGCCTTGTTATCCGATCTTGTGTGCACTTGCAGTAGGATACTGCATAGCATGCTTTAAGACTTAATTTTTTGATTGTTCACCTTAATCGGCTTAAAAAGTGCAAGTGCGACCTGCTGGTAATTGGTAGTTAAAGGAAAGTACATTTACAGTTTACTTACCCTGACTATTATTACTTGCAATTCTCCTCTTACCTCTTTTTTAGGCTGTGATTGCACTGCCTCACCGTGAGGCAGCTGGTTCAATATTGCACTGCCTATGAGATGTCAAGATCCTATGACCTCACAATGTAATGTGTGTCAAAAATAGCAAGCTGCTGTTTTGGTTTCATGCGTCAGGTTCGTGTTCTATGTTACAGGGTCAAAAGGAGAACATTGCCTTAGACACTGTCAGTGCTCTGCTGCAAGTGGAGCAAGGTGACAAGGGACAAGATAATGATAATGTGATTGACAAGGCAGAAGTTAGTGCAACCCGCTCATCTGGAAATAATGCTCTTGGCAAACTGTTATGATTATTTTGGAAAGTGTTAGTTCTTTTTGGTCTATGTACATTCTAGCATGTAGACTGAATGTGTACATCTATTCAAACAAAGAAATGAAGCAATCACCAGAAATAAAACCGACTGGTTTTATAGGAGAAAATGCAGCTAATATATCCATTCAAGAGCACGATGCTCTACTCATTTGTGCATTCATTGCCCCACATTTCCAAGTAAAGCCAGCAACATAACACTTTCCTTACAATTAAATTAGAAGAGCCTTGCAAGAAGCGACTCACACTCTAGAGGAATTGTAAGTTTTATATGTTTATCTTTGTATTTTTCGTAAAGTCTCTGAAACTCCTGAGCACACACACCTTTCAACAGACACTCATAGTATCATCTGATTCAAATTATGAGGTTATCTGAAACTGATTTGTTTCCTGTTTCAAACTAATACCAATGGAGAGACAGCAAATTGTTTGCCCTTGTCTCAACCCAAGATTTAGACATCTCAGGGATCTGAGGTTTCACACACGCTCACCATTATGTCTAACAACTTAATTAGCAGCTTTAACTGCATCTGGAGATAAATCTAAGATGGTGAGAAGATTCTTTAATTTGTATGGACATCAGTGTAAGTTTCTTTTATAAAATTTTGGCATAAAACTGTTCCTAACCAGTCCTACCTTTACTTTGAACAAACTTTGAATAGAAGACAGGAGTGAGATCTGTTAAGCATTCGCCCTTTCTTTCTTAAAATTATGATATTCTATCTAATCTACCAACTTTAAGAAGTTGGCTTCTGGCAAGTCTCCTCTTATTATGTTTTTTTTTTGTTTGTTTTTTGGTTTTTTTTTAAGGTCTCTACAGCAAAATGTTTAAGATAGTTTGGAGCTATGACAAGCACATTAATATTCATAGTATTGGTTGAATAAGGAAGGGTGAACTGGTGAGCTGATACTCTTCTGCACAAACCGAGAAAGACTTCGAATAACAAAATGATTAAAACGTGGAAATTATCTAACCTTGAAACATGAAAAGTCTTATTTCCTGATATAACTGTTTTCTGAAAGTCTTCTTCATCAAGTTTATTCAGCCTAGGAGCAAGATGTTCATTGTTCTTGGAGAAATGCCACAGTTGCTTAACAAGCAAGAGTCAAAGGCTGTTAAACAAGATTGTGTATGAAAGCAAAGACAAAATCCTTCTGACTTTTTGAGAATGCTCCTATGTTAATTTGCACTTTATGTCTGTAAGCCTATAAAAAGGCTCTGAAAACAGAAAGAATTGCCTAAAATGTAACTTAGTGCTTTGGCTGAAACTGGCCTAATCTTATTGCTGTGTATTCTGCTTTTGTGAGCACTTAACATACAGACCCAGTACAAAATAAGGGTGTTGTGGTTTAACTCACTTGGATAACAGCAAACACCATGCGCCCGCTTACTCCTCCCCCACAGGGATGGAGACTGACAGTAGACTATCGTGGCCCGAATGAAGTCACGCCACCGCTGAGCACTGCTGTGCCGGACATGCTAGAACTTCAATATGAACCAGAGCCAAAGGCAGCCAAGTAGCATGCCACGACTGATGTCGCTCATGTGTTTTTCTCCATTCCTTTGGCAGCAGAGTGCAGGCCACAGTTTTCTTTCATCTGCTGGGGCATCCAGTACACCTAAAATTGACTGCCCCAGGGGTGGAAACACAGCCCTACGCTGGGTACCAAAAGGACTGTTGCGGTTTGACCCAGCCAGCAGGATGCTAATGCCATACAGCTGCTCACTCACTCTCCCTGCACCCCAGGGATGAGGGAGAGAATTAAAGGGGTAAAGGGAAGAGACTCATGGGTTGAGATAAAAACAATTTAATAACTAAACGGCAATAATATTGGAAATATTATTAATAATACTATATACAAATATAGAAATATGCAAATGAGTGATACATAGTGAAACTGCTCGCCACCCAATGACAAAGGCTCAACTCGTTCCTGGATAACAATCCTGGAAAAGAGAAGAGCCTGCGTGTCCAAGAGAGAGCGAACTGACTGAGAGAGCTGACTGAGAGAGCAAGAGCACTTCCAGACAGAGACTCATCTATATACTGGGCATGACTAGTGCATCATATGAGAATATACCATTGGCCAATTTGGGTCTCAATCCTAAACCTAAGGTCGAATCTTAGGCTAGCAATTGGGGCTGTGCTCCTCCCAGCTTCTCCTGCACCTGCAGACACTGGCACAGCAGAGAGGTTGAAAAGTTCTTGACTGTCCTGGCAGCAACTATAAACATCTGTATGTTGTCAGCCTTCTTCTCAGCACAAATCCAAAAGATAGCCTCTTACTAGCTGTTATGATGGAAGTTAACTCTGTCCCAGATGAAATAAGGTCAAAGGGCTGCATTGTTTGGCTGCTATTTGTAAAACTGAAAGAATAATGTGAATGATGGGTAACTCCAGGTCTATGGTGAATTGGTGGGGCATGGATACAGCAAATAGTTTACTCCTCTAGCTGAGGGAATGTTCACCAGGTTCAGTGAGTTCATCAGATTTCCAGTCTCCTAGTAGAATATGTGTAATGAAAAATCTGCAGCTAGATAAAATCAGTCTTTCAAGCACTGAACACTTCTGTGAGTGAAAAAGGTTCTTTTAGAAAACCTGTGACATCACTCTCTGGTAAAAAAAATTGGGCTCTTAAATTCCAGCCAAACAGAAAGGAACAAACAGACCAGCTAACAGACCTTTGAAGATCTAACCATTATATTCAAGGCTGTTGCTATTTGTCATGTTGTGGAAAGAAAAAACAAATGTGAGATCAAAATGTTCAACTTGCTTATCTAAAAGAGCGTGTCAGGAGGCTACAGGAGGGGTATAGGTATGGTTTCTCATATGACTTCAGAAAGAAAAGCTTCACAGGAGTATCTCTGAAGCATTCACTCTAGAGACTGGATTTACTTACAGAGCAAATTCTGCAGAGATTTATGTAGTCTCAAAAGACTGTTATTAGTCTTTGGAAATCTCATAAGATTATGAAATGGATATAATGACAGAAAGGGAAACTTGGATGGATTATGTATTAGTTTTGAACAAATATATCAATTGTACATTAATATTGATCAGGCCCTGCATTCTCAGCATAAGTAGAAACAATGAAAGGTAGGTCCAAACACACCTTCTGATGCCTTTAGTGAAACAACAGAATGTTTTTTATCAAAAGCACCTGAAAGGTTTAGCAAGCTAAGATTCAGCTGGTGCCGAACTAAGATGCAGACAGATGACGGCCACAACAACCAATTCTTAAGTGTGCCTGCAATCAGAAATAGTCTCTTGTAGTAATGATGCGTAAGTTTTCCTGTGAAGAAATACACATTAAAACAAAACTATCCAAAGGGACATTTTATTTCAAGAATATGTAAATAACTTTTTGGTTTTATGACACATTAAAAAAATATAGTTGCTCTCTGTCTGGAGCAAATCCAATAGAATCGAGCAGAATAAGGTCATGTTCAAAATCCACAAGGCTACTCCTTTACATGATTTTATGTAAATCACTGGATTCAAGGGGATATGTTCTGCCACTCTTTACCTCAAAATTAGCACTTATGTGAGATACATACCTAGTACCTCTGTATTTAACTATGTGTAGCCTTTGAGACATAGCTAAATTAGCATAAACCTTGTTTTGAGTGCAGCTCATCTCAACTAATTTCAGCACTCTCAGGGATTGGTATCATAACTCAGCTAGTTAGGAGTGAGTGGCAAGAGTTATAGTTTATAGATCAAAATGTTACCTGTTAAATTTGTTACATGAAATGCCAAATGTGGGAATCATTCATAAGGCAGCATACTGAAATACTGCATGGATATCCATTTATTTCTCTGCTTTCTTTAGATGAATAAGATGTCCTTGGGCACATTCAGGCAGAAAGAGATATCATGCCTGAACAGGAAATGAAATATTATTAGAAAGATCACTCTTTTTAGGAGAACTTCGCCTTTCAGCAGAGGGAAAAGATACAGAGAGCATAGGCCTTGTACCATGGGTTTGGGCTGAACAACAGAAACCTTTAGGCATGTCCTTTGTGTGTCTAGAATTCTATCTTGAGCATCAAAACTGGAGCAGAGAATCATAGAATGATTTAGGTTGGAAAACACAAGATCGTCAAGTCCAACGTTAACTTAACGCTGCCAAGTCCACCACTAAACCATATCCCGAAGCACGACGTCTACATATCTTTTAAATACCTCCAGGGATTGTGACTCCACCACTTCCCTGGGCAGCCTGTTCCAATGCTCCTCATCCTTGCTATGTTGAACAAAACAGTATTTACTGCCTTTTCCAAGCAGCAGTGTCACTTATCTTCATTCATAGCATTCCTTTTAAGATAAATTCAGGAAGGATAAAGTATTCAGGGATACAATAACATATTCTGCCCCTGCCCCTCCAACTAACCTCTTTCTTTTTAAGCACTTAAAAATGAATTTAAGGAAAAAGAATTATTATGTTGAGTCCTAAGGTCCATTCAATCCAATTCTGTCTTAGTGTCTAAAAGTAAGTTTCTAGAAGAGTGTAAGTAAAGGATGATATGGTGATATTCATCAGAAAACTCTCTCAACAGCCAATAATTTGAGTTTCACTAATATTCTGAGCCAGACATTTAGTCTTTAAATGTAAGGGACCTTGATAGATTTTTCTTCCATGATTTGACTTTGGAACCCATGTACACTTTTGCCATCCCAGTATCCTGCAGCAAAGCTTAATTAACAAATAGGGTGATAAATCACTTTCATTAATTTAGAAGCAGAGTAAAGTTGGATTAAGAAGTTTATAGGAGAGACAGGCTACTGCAGAACACACTAAATGATATGTGCAGACTGTGCTGTCTGCACTGGGTGTACGTAGTAAACCCTGTGTACCATACTTCCTATGAAAGTGCATTCCAGATAGGTGGGACTGATGCAGTGGATTTTTCAAATCCAGTCCTGGTCAGAAAGTGTACTGACATCTTATTGTTGAGCGCCCATTCAAACTGTGGTCTGAGATAGGCATGGGCTAGAGTCCCTTAGCATTAGCACCAGACTTTGCAGCATATATTTTATGTAATCCGAAAAGCAAGAGATGACAGCACTGTGTGCTTAGCTTGGCATTATAATTACCTCCACCTCTGGATTGCCCCACATTCTCAAGGACGATACAACGCACTGCAAGCAAATTCCAGAAAGTCACACAACAATCAGAGACAATGACCCAGAACAGAGTTTCATGATCACCAATAGTTTGGGTAATTTTCCTTTAGTGGTTTTACCGTAGGAAATTACTCCATAAGTTGTCTAAAAAAATATATATTTTTCCTAAACACAGTTTGTGTTTTGGCTCTGGAAACACCTGGGAAGACTGAATGCTTTAATTTGCATAATCCTTTTTGCCATTTCATCTGGTATCAGCCAAGAAGTCCCTGTATAAATTGGAGATTCCACCCTCCATCACTGAAAAGTTTACTCATCTTCCTTTTTCCTGAGTGCAGTCTTCAGAGAATGGATTTATTTAAATATAACAAGCATTCCTTTATTTTACTATTTTTGTTGCCTTTGATTGACCATTTGTTTCTAGACAACAGATTTAAAGGATTTAGTGCATCAGTTTTTTCATCCTGAAGACATCTATAGTTGAAATTTATTTGAAAGACTTTAGTATCATCAGTCAAACATTGATGGTGGTTTTTTTGTTGCAATGGTTATTAAATCAAGAGAAAAAGCAAACACTTTTACTTCATTGTCTAGGTAGCTTACAGATTTATAGAGAATGTCAGGAAGAAAAGTCCGTTTTTGAATCAAGTACTTTTCTATACGGTGGGGACATCTGAGCTTCCTGTTGCTGATCTTTTAGGATATGTACAAATTCTTATTCATTCACCCAGTTAAAACATTTTTCTTGCACAAAACAATCATCCACATGTATTCTATAAAAAGTATCTCTCTTTTGCCTAGGCTGTCAGGGGATGTTAGAACAAAAAAAATCTTCCAGCTACCCTCTTTCAAACCTGTATTTCTCATATGCAAGTAAGCTGGCAATGAGCACACTTCTGGAGACTCATCTAGAAACAAGGCAAGCAGTTACTATTCTTCATTCTGGCCCTAAATTTGTTCTGAACACCTTCAGCCACTCAGTGAGTTTGGCAAGCTCCAGCACCATCTGAGAGGCCCAGGCGGCTTGGCTGCCTTTTCACTCGGTGTTGCCATCAACGTGTCTGTGCCTGCAGGTAGGAGGAGGTTTTCTGTCGCTGTCTGAGCTTTGCAGTTCAGGGATCACACATCGAGATCCAAATGCTTTAGTGTGCATGGAGGATCATTTACATGGCTTGTTTGCTGTTTTGCAGCTAATTCTTTTCTGCCTATGATGTCCAAAACCTTTATTTTTAGGAAGAACCAAAGACCAGCTTTTTTCTAATTTTCAGTAGCTATGGCTTTGTATTGCAAAACCCAACAAAATTCCTGACCACAACTTTTTGAGATGAAGTCCACTGATTTTGCATTGCTCTCTTTTATGGGAGGCTCTGGACCTGGAAGCAGAGATAATTCTTGACCTAGCATAAAACTGCTGGAGCTCAAGTCTGGAAGATGACCACATGGAACAAAGGAAAAAGCCAAACAATCCAGAAAGTAGATGCTCTTCTTGCAGCTTGCTTTACTGCCATTGGATCTCCATCAAAGATGTTTACAGCAAAGTTTTTGTTAATCCAAGGGAAAAATTTAAGTGGCTTCAGAAATATCAATTGATTATTGAGCAAAAAGCTTCTGGCAGCAGTGAATTTGCAAACCTCTACAGTTCTCCCAAAAACTTTCTTAAAAAAATGAAGAAGGCTTCCATGGCAATTCAGCAGAGAAGCAGTGAAAGAGGAATAAAAAGTGCTGAGGAGTCTTCTGTGTCATCACTGAAGACATCACACAGCTGAACTGAAAAAGTAGTTCACGGGTCTCATTCAGACTGACAGAACAGATTTCAGAAATCCCCACTACAAAATGCTGCTCAGTGAGTGGTGCAAAGTGCTGTTAATTTCACCTCTTAATTTTTTTCAGGATTTTTTCATAAGAATCATTTACGAGAAGCAATTGCCAATGTAAATGAAACCAGAAGCAAAGAATCTCTGGTCCTGAGGTCATACTGGAAATGAAAATATATATTTCTGGAGATGGGGAGGGAGATACTTATGGACAAGAGTGTCCAATGCTGCCTTCTGCAGTTAATTTCTGTAGCACTGCTGTGTGCACTGTTCTTGTGAAGAGCTTACCTTCACAAATCTGCTTGGGCATCCTCAAGTCCACAAAATTCTCACCCAATCCAATGGATCAACCAAAGAATTGAATGGTAACATTAGACAAGTATAGGCACGTATTTATGGACATGTAGTTCATAATTTATGGGTGCAGAGGATAAGTAAACAAATGAAGATGTATTAGTATCATTAAACAGTAAAAGCATCAATATTAAATGATGCAGTCTTCTTGAAAGAGAAACCAGATTTGTGGGGTGACTTGCATAAGCACATTTCTGTTACACTTCGGGATAAAAATTAATGGAATACTCTCCTAAGATATTCAGCTGCAGAAAGGACCTGAACAGTGTTGTCCTCCATCTCCACCCATTTTGCCTCTTTTTTCTTGGTGGCCAACACTCTAACTGAAGGCACAAAATATTATGATTCGTATAGGTCTGCCCTACATATAGTTGATGGGCTACTAATAGTTATCTATCCACTAAAATCTGCACTTTATGTTCCGGATTAAATTAATAAATTCAACCAGATATAATTGATTATGTTAAATATGAAATATGACATACAGAAAACCATGATTGAATAGCTGTAAAATATGCTTGTGTTTGTGCGGTCTAAACAAATGAGGGACTCCAGAGTCAATATTTCTCCTCACCTCCGTCAGTTTCACAAGATGAATTTTCCTCCTGCTATTTCAAAATTTAAAAATGATTTGTTGGGTTGGAAAAATTTACATTTGGCTTGGCTTGGTTATATAGCTGTGGCTAAAACAAATAGCTTGCCAGAAACCAATTTCCTATGTCAGGTCCAACCAGTATGGACACCAAAAACAGCTTTTGAGGAAATCCAAGCAGCAGTTGCTGCATTTATACAGGACTCCGATGGATCCTCAGGGTAGGTAATGTCTCTGAGCTTGATGCAGCTTTTTTTGTAGAGGTGGGTTTCCTTTTTTTGCAATATACCTTTACACTGAACTTGGCTAAGAAGAAATAGTTTTGCAACGACCGTTCCCAAACTGAATCTTTGACATGTGCACCTCTGTTTGTCAGTGTGGTTTCATGAGCTGGTTTGGACCCAACAGTAGACTTACTCTTCAGAATGTTTTGTCATCAGTAAAGGTTTGTGATGATACATACAGCCTTTCTCAACACACAACGTCATCTCTTAGTCAATTAAAACAAAATAGCACAGAGTACTGAATTAAAATGGCAAGCCAAAGCTTAAAAAGCTTGTCCTGTTTTTCTTGTCTCTTTCCTGGCTTCATCAAACTATCCTAGATTGCATTGTCCCAACTGCTGGAAGAATAAGAAACCTGAAGATTGTAGTTTGTTTTCTCAAGCAGTGTCTCACATCCAAATTCAAATAGGAGTGCTAGTTTTGACTGTGATAGAGTTAATTTTCTTCACAGTAGCTAGCATGGGGCTATGTTTTGGATCTGTGCTAAAAACAGTGTTGGTAACACAGGGATGTTTTAGCTATGGCTGAGCAGTCCTTACACAGAGTCAAGTCCTTTTCTACTTCTCGCACCACGACACCAGCAAGTAGACTGGGGGTGCACAAGAAGACGGGAGAGGACACAGCTGGGACAGCTGACCCCAACTGACCAAAGGGATATTCCATACCATATGATGTCATGCTCAGCATATAAAGCTGGGGGAAGAAGAAGGAAGAGGGGGACAGTCAGGTTTATGGCATTTGTCTCCCCAAGTAGTCATTATGCAGGATAGAGCCCTGCTTTTCTGGAGATGGCTGAACACCTGCCTGCTGACGGGAAGCAGTGAATGGATTCCTTGTTTTGCTTTGCTTGTGTGTGTGGCTTTTGCTTTATCTATTAAACTGTCTTTACCTCAACCCACAAGTTTTCTCACTTTTACTCTTCTTATTCTCTCCCCCATTCCACCAGGGGAGAGTGAGCGAGTGGCTGGATTGTGCTTATTTCTGGCTGGGTTTAAACAGTGACAGGCCTTTCTGGCACCCAACCTGGGCCTTGAAGGGTTCAAGATAAGAACAGATTTGATTGGAATGTGCTAGACTGAATTTGTAGCAGTTATTGCTGTTTAGCTATTAATTGGCAGGCTCCTGTGATTGCCATGGGGCTTGCCTGCCCCACATTGGGCTGGGGTTAAACAACATAGGACAAGTTTTCTGGTCATAGAAATATCACCCATAATGTCTTTGTGGCCAGTTATCCCACAGGTAAGTCTTGTTGGACATGCATTACATTTTCAAAGCAGTTATTGTAACAAGTTGTTATTTTTGATAATCCATTCATATAAATTCTAAAATATATATTTAAATTATACTCAGTCAATTTAATTTGGTTCAATGGAATTGCTGCATATTTTGGAGAGTCCTGAAACTTCTCTAAAGACCACATTGTCCATTTGGAAAGCAAATCCAGAAACATGGTCTCAAATGTGGCTAAAAACATCTTAAGTATCTTGTATATCCATGCTTGACTGCTTGTATGGCCTTCCTCATTGTCTGCATTCAAACAATTTGCAATCTGTCCAGTTGGCAGCCATACAAACATGAGGCAGATCTAGGATCACAGCTACCTCCCACCTTCTCTTGTGACTCCTCCTTCAGAGTGGAGTAGACATTGTTTCTCAGCCTGATATCACTGCATTTTTCTTCTTATATTTTCTTCTCCACTACCAGAAGACTTCTTTTTTTCAAATTTGGATAAATACTTGAACACTTTTTTTCTTCAATCTTGGCCAGGCTCTCAGTGTTATCTGAATCTTTCAAGAGTCAAATAGGTGTCCCTGGGGTTGTGTTTCCCCACATTTGTATGTGTCTGTACTTTTACAGTGGACTCCTTTCTGTGTATTATCTTTTACTGTCCCTGTTTCTCATCTGGAGATAATTTAGATCTCTCCAGACTAGCCAGATGGACTCTATGCCAACAGGTGGATATTTGGGAACATGATTCATTTCTCTTCCTGCACTAAAAAAAGTGCTACCGAATTTCAAATTCTCAATTATGCAGCCACCACTGGCTTTTTACATAGCATCTTAACAAGAAAGTTACAAGAAATCTATGTAATTTTTGTCAGCCTTGTGCTTTCAGTCTGTTGCACGCCTGCTGCTTCCATTGTGATTGCTCTCATCCTGTCTGGCACATACACAGACTGTTCACATTCATTGATTTATATCACCCATGAAGGTGGCTTAAATAATACTAGCAGTTATTCAATACAATACCAAACTTCTTTGCATGCACCATTATATCCACAAAAGATGAGCACACTGAGCTGTGGAATAGTAGCGTGTAAATGCACCATCTACGAGGTTATTGTGTTGACCTTCTGCAGATACCTGTGAACTTTTTCAGCATTTCATCCTTGGGACCTAACTAAGATTTTGTCTTTTTCACAAGTAGCGTAGAGGAAGGCTCATGATCCAGCATTACTAAGCACCACTGGAGTTCTAATAAGAGTCATGGCTGGTAGGCAAATGGCACCATATTCCAAATTGCAATAAACTATTTCTCATGGAGTTGAAAGAGATTCATTTAGATTCTGTGACTGAGCTGATTGACAGCTGATGCAGTAGTCAGTTGAGGTAAGGTTCATTGAATAGTATGGGCAAAAGCATTCTCCCTAATGGGACACTTTATGGTCTCTGCCATTGCCTCTGTTTCTTGAGGGTTTCAATATGAAGTCACTGATTTTCTAATAGAGATTGTGTTGGTTAGACTGTATGCTGACCTTTTATTTCAGTGTATCTTTGGCAAGAAGCCTTTTGGTTGTTTATGGTGTTTTATGTTGCTGTCAGGATAACACATACATCTACTGCAACATTACCATTCTCAAACTCATAAACAATGTGTTAGTGATATTCAGCATGTAACCATTACATGACTTTTTGTGAAGGAACATGATAACTTCCTCTGGGACAAAAGACAACAACAAAGGGTGATAGGCAGTTTAAAATGCAATGATCGTATCACTCATAACATCCATATAATAAAAATAGAGTCTGGAAGTTCTTTGGCTTGGAAGTATCTTTTATTGGTTTCAGGAGACACCTTACCTTAGAGAGAAGACTATGTATTGTTAAATTTATATTAATCAATTAAAGGAGTCAGAGCTTCATTGTTGGTACAAGGTATTTTATATGATTAGCGTAGGTGCAATCAAGAAACATATTTTTTCCCTTCCTGAGGGAACATTTCTGCCAATTTAGTGCATATCAAGATAATAGCTCTCTTTTTTATTCTTAGTTCATGATTTATTTTGCTTATTTGGTGCTTGACTGCTTTTGTTGTAGGTGTTCAACCACACATGACACTTAATGGTCTCCCAGCTTGGTCTTTAATAAATTTCAAAATGGTTTGCAATGATTCCTCTAACCTATGTGATAACTTCTAGCTTTTTCCATCTGTGCAGTAACTGTTTCTTAATGAGATACAATTGTTTTCTCAGCAAAAGGGATCACCCTCATTATTATCTACTGATGCTTCAGATGTAAATTTTGACCTATCATTTACTCAACAGTGTCTTAGGAAGTGATGCTTAGAGACAATGTAGACTGTTTTGATGCATTTGGTTCATTCTAGTCTGCTAATGCTTTAGTCTTCCCTGTTGTAACATGGAGTCAGTGCTTTAAATGCACTTCTTCACTTCCTTTTCTTAAAACTGAGGCAGTGAGATAGGAACAGAGGAGCTTCTATGACAGCAGCTGCTGCTGGCTGCTCTTCGCGGGGAGCGTTGGACCAAAGTTGGTACAGACCAGCAGTGTAACTGTAGGCAAACGCCAGAGTTGTTTCCTTCTTTATTTCTTACAGTGATAAAATCTGGCATTTGTAGCAGGCACACAGTCTGGTGAGCACTTTTTTACATCCATGAAAAGCAATCAAGACTTTTTTGTAAATTTATCAAATTCAGCATATAGCTGAATTTATCAAATTCAACACTAAGAGAAAAAAAGAACATTCAGCTGCTGGCCAATTACTCTGCAATGGTAACATCTCAGAATGGGGTACATCAAAGCACTCATGGGACTTATTAATACACCAGTTTTGACTATATTTCCAATATATTTGAAACTCAAATGACAGGAAAGGACATCTCAAAGGGCCTGATCTCCTCTCTGTGTAATGAATTCTAATGAAGCTAGAAAACAAGGCTGCCTTTCTGAAGAAATGGGAAAGGACATAAAATTAGATATTACCTTAGCACAACAGGGAAAAGCCTGGAAGATTGCCAAGACCTTTTCTGTTTGTATAACCATTAAGGAAAATTTATTGATTGTATCTCATGAGACTTAAATTAAGGAAAACATTAAAAAAAAAAGTGTCCATAAATGCTGGAAAACATCTGACATACTAGGCGTACGTACAGTAGGAATGGCCTGGAATACCCATAATTTATGGGACAATGAAAAGCAGAAGTTTTAAGATAGTTAGATCCAGGATCTGTCAGTCAGAGGTATCTGTTGAGTTACAATCCAAAGAACTAGACCTATTGACAGAAAACTACTACTAGCAGCTCAGGGAATGATAACTTAGCAAAAGAAGAGAGGGTTCTTCTGCTGTAGTGGAATAAAATGTATATTTTTTTATGGAGAAAAGTTTTAGACAGCCTAATGTACCTCCCACTTGTGAAATATCAAATAATTATGGAGGGTCTTATAAATATTTTAACATTAAATAATGTTAAAAAATTGCCCAAACATAAACAGATCTTTCAAAGTTAATACATTTTGTTAACTCTTATACAGGAAATTCCTATATATTAATAACAAAGTTACTATAGGCATAATATAAATGTGTACAATGTAAGTTTTATCACTGCTGCTTTGTTGTACAAAGCCTGACTTTATGTGACCTGTCACTTTAGTAGCATTATCTTCCAGATCCAATAGTAGAAGATGTTTCCAGTCCAATAACACTTCATTGTGTGGTAAAACAGGAATTGTTTGGTTGATATTTAGCTCTTCAGTACCTCTGAGCTCTTGTACACTAAACAGCTGGAAGCACCGAACATTTCTAAAGAGTATTAATGAGCTCAATTAAACTTCAAACCATGAATGATTTTCACTGAGCCTCCATACGTATTGTATTTCCACACAAACCCACTTAATTAAAACATTTTGTGCACTGATACCACCTTATGCAGGCAAATTGATACACATGCACTTTTTGATACCTTGTCACAGAAGTCAAACGCAAAGAGGGAATCCAATGTTTGCGTGGATAAACACACTTGTGTATTTTGAGCAGCCTCTTACAGAAGTAGCTAGAATAACATAATGAAGTGAGTAGTAAGCCTTATATCTAATTTTATTTTGCCATACATCTGTTTTCTACATTTATAATGATGGACCTGATTTTTCACCCTTCTTTGAGTTTATCCTACGGAAACTCCGGTAATTTAAATGGTGCTAGAAGAAAATTTGGCAGAATGTGTTTTTCTGTGCAACCAGCTATTCCTCACACAGCCACTTGTGTCTGCCAGCATTGCACACAACCTAGAAGTTATGTCCAGGTTATGAAAATCAGCATTAAATCTTTACTCTGTGTCATACCTAACACAGCCGAGTGCATGAAAGTAGCAGAGAGAGTTTGTGGAAAAAACAAGAAGAGTTAAACAGTCATTCTGCAGTCAAAATCTACTACCATATTTTAATTTACCAAATAAATAAATAAAAATAAATAATGTAGAAAGAAAATACTAATGTGCTTGAGCATCTGTAACTTTCTATTCTGCACTTGACTTTTCCACCATCTAGTGTTTACTCTGAGGACATGTTATTGATGTTGTGGGAAGCAGAAGCATTACCTAAGTTCAATATATTGAGTGATCTTCAGTGTTGATGTGAAAAATAAATACCAGATAATAACCTTAACATTTTTCTTTGAGGATGATATGGAACCTGACCATACTGACAGTGATTAAACATCCTGAGAGACTGATCTGAAACATGTTGGGAAAACGCAGTTATTGAGAACATACACCTGTCTGCCAGATGTGCATTATGGCAACAAGGGTGAGGAAGGAAGACTACCATGACAATTAAGCTTCAGGTTTTATTTTCAGAACTGAAAATATGAATTATAGTGAGTGCATGGATTTGATTCTTCATAAAACCAACTTCTCTTCATCAAGTTTCTCTTACTTTTGCTCCTTGGTTAATGCACATGTAAATACATACACATGGAAACAAACTTATTTTAGTCTGTTTTATTCAGCATCCCTAATAAATGAGACATACATATGAACATTAGAAGAGCTGCAAACAATTTGAACATTTGGTGTTGTAAAGAAAATTTTATTATTGCAGCTCCTGTGCAGTAAAGGTTAGAGCAGAAATACCATAATTTTATTAATGGAGTGGGATCTCGTGAGTGGGAAAGGCCTCATAGCAAAATTCACCCACAATACAGAACAAGATGACCGCATTAAAAAATGTCTTAGAAAGACTCCATGGACTCCAGCTGGCCTGGGCATCTCACTCTGAGCTGTTTCCTTGGAAAGTGATTTTCTAGGTAGAAACCTCAAGAAAATTTGCACTGCAGATTTTAAAGCATTACCTGTATGACACATTTTGTGTAAGGATTCATCTTCCCATGACAGAGAAGTATGTGAGCACCCATGAATCACAAATATGGTTTCTCTCAAAGATCTTGTGTGGTTTGCTAAAAAAGCTAAACTCCTTCTCACAAATAGATCTAGTGGTCTCCCTGGAAAAACACCAATTACTGCAAAGAGCATGTTCTCTGGTTGTTCAGGAGGACACAAATATGACAGCAACAACTCCAACCTGCAGTTTTTTAATCTTTTTCCTCTGATGCTGCTTGAACTCTTGCATATGACCAGACCGTATAAGTGCTGGAGTAAGTTGCTTGAGCTCAGTACTTTTTCTGTGACAGTGTATGAAATTGTATTTCTAGAGAAGAGGATGGTCATGTACAAAATTCCACATTTCTCAACTGCCTAATAGACTGTAGGGTAAACATTGCCCTAAAGCTTTGGCTGAGAAGAAGAGAACAAGGGCTGATCATTTCTTCTCACTAGCAGTCTGATTGAAATAAAAAAACCCAAACCAAACCAAAACAAAAAAACACCAGAAAATAGGCACTAGCATATGCTTCAATCCTCTCGAGGATTTATGGCGGGTGGGCCTTAAGTCTGCTGCCCAGGAACCGGGGGGCAGTACACTGTTGCCTCTCATGGAGTGAGCCATATGCTAAATACGATGTGAAACGGGCTACCTCCTAAGTTGGCTATTTAGCTGGAAGACATTGCTAGTAAGTGGACACAAATATATTTATTAATAATGTTTAATAAATGGTTCTTGACTAGCCAGTTTTGTTATTTTTTTTCCTTTCTGCTTGTCCAAGAATAGGCATCCAGCAAGGGTAAGACAAAACTGGGAGGACAGGGTGTGCTTTACACTGGATTAACAGAGACTTTTTTGTTAATACACAAACAGGGCATCATCATGTCTAGAACATTCATTTTAGCTTAGAAAAGGGCAATGAAGGGTACATCAGAGCTGAGTCAAGCAACCTAGTCTTCAGTGGAGGAGGAATTCCAGAAACTAATCACAGTCAGGGGGTACTTCATGTCATTATAAAGAACCCAATATCACATACGGTGATGGGAGGCTTTATTCTATTTTACTGTTGACACTGCAGGACTGCCAGGCCCTCCAAAGTTACCAAACACATCTGGAAGTGTCTTCAAATGCAGTTTGAAGACCTGGTGAAGAAACAGAGCTCTGGGACATGGGGAAAGGAGGAGGCAGAAATAGTGAATAGGTGAATGTTTGGGAGTAGTTGTAAAGTACGAGGTCACAGGGAGATCTTTTAAGAGGTGGTATCAGGTGCAGGAAGAAAAAAGTAAGAGCAAAAATCATTGCAAGAAGGGACAAATTGAAGATTTTGGAAGAACAGAGGTCATTTAAGGAAGGAACAGTGAATTGGAAAAAAGAGGTTATGTTGTTTTCAGCTTTTTCTGGGGCATAATAAACCTTGCCTTGCATTTAGATTACTTATTTCATCCTAAAACAGATGACTGCAATAGGCAAGCTGAATGACACTTCAGCAGGCTTTGCTCCTCTTCATTGGCTCTAGAAAGAGCTGATGGTGACTACATGGATACAGTGGGTGACTGTAGAGGTGGCTACACTAGAAACATCTAACTTTCAGGAGAGATGAATAGCACCCCATCTCTTGTGAACAAAGCTCAGTCTAAATGTGATCTAGACTAGAAAAGATGCACACCTGCAGCTGTCCCTTCAACAGGACAAGAGCCAGTTCAGAAAAAGACTCACTAGCTCTGCCAGGAGGAAAATATAAGACAGGGGAGCCAAGTCAGACAGTGCCCTGAGACACTGGTTATCTCCTACAGGAAGAAAGGGAGAGAGGAAAGAGGGAAGGAGATATTCTGTAGCTGCCCCTTACAGCTTTCCAGGGGAATGTTAGCAACTCAGCTTCTGAGTCACAGCCGCATGCTGCTGTCCTGCAGAAGGGGTGGGATCTGGAGCAGAATAGCTTGAGTCACTCCTTGAAATTGGTCCAAGTGTGAACTTCCCAGGTCTGATGAAAGCAAATACATTCAACCTGGGATGTAGTATATAACTGCATTTTTCTTTATCCATGAGAGGTTGTGATGCGCTTGTGGCTTTAACATTCTGTGCTAGCTCCAGCCATGATACAGACTGAGTCCTTTACTCTCCCTCTGGAAAAAAAATGAGGGTTTCAATTCATTCCAGACACATCCACACACCGTCCTGTTGTGCCGTCTCAGAGTTCAGGCTACAAAACATGTTGAAGACACTGTGTGTTCCAGTTCCCCAGGACTCCCTTAGGCCCAGGGGTGCTAAGTACTTTCCTCCCTTTGCACTCTAGCTGCAGCACAGAGGTTATAAATACAACAACATGGGTTGGAAATTTGAATTTTGCCTCAATCAAGACAACAGACTAACCATAATAACAGAGTTTTCACATTTCTATGGAGTTGGAACATATTTGCACCAGCCTAGCAGATGGGAGAATCTATCCAGAAGCAAACACTCACAAAATAAAACAATAATTTTAAAAAAGCCAGTAAAGTGGTTCTGCTGTTATTATTGTGGCAAAGACAGCAAATAGGAAAGCACAGTGTTAGACTGTGCAAAGCAATTTGATGTAATTGTACCATTTCAGGCCCCCTGCTAATGCAATTGGTGTTCTGAAAGTATTGCAGCTTTCACCATTTCCTCTGACATAGGTGAAGGGTTATTATCAGGTACGGGCCAGAATAAATATATTTTATGCAAAAAATCCATTAAAATTACTGTCAGTTTGTTTCTTATACAGTTCTCATAATGCCACTGGTATATATAAATCTGTCCTGAATTCAGAGGGAAAGTAGTCATATTGAAATGATTAAAGCAAGCCAGAGAGAGAATTATCTGAGAAGTCCATGGTATTTTATGGATGAGCTGGCATATATAGTATTTACCATATCATAACTCATACAAGTCTTACTTACTATCTTAATGAGTGACAACAGCATATCTGGAAAACATCTGCCCTGGAAAAGGACACATCAACTACTCCCTGTCTGCTTGAAAAATGTAGATATAGTGTTACTCTATGTCAGCCATGCATATCATATGTGGTATGAAATGTCTTTGGTGGTAAAAGAATAAGGAGTACATGTTTCATTTCTAAATGCCCCAGGCTGGACTCTGATGTCCTTTCTCAGGATGAATACCCCTTACTCCCTGAGTAGTCTAGTGGAAAATGGGGTACATGTTTTCTACTCTGCAGGAGTTCAGGTTACTCTATGAATTAAATCCCAGGAGGGCTTGCAGCAAGTTAGTAAAAAAGTATTTTGTAATGAAATATAATTGTTCTTCATGTTTTTATGAAGAGATTGGCATTGGGAAAAAGAGAGAAAAGCTTAAAGAAGGTGTTTCTTTTGAAATTGTTTTAAAAAATTACTTAGGTTACCATGGCCATTTATATAGCTGCTCTCTTTTCCTTTTCAACTGTCATGCATGTTTTGGCTGGCATGATTACAGTATATTCCTAATCCCTAGAACAGCATTTTTCCCATCAGAACCAGCAGCAGCTGCAGCTCGAACATGTTTATCAACACACCCACCTGTGTTTTTGTCATGGACCGCCAATGATGCCGTAACTCCTCCTGTTCTTTCCACTATGTAGGTGTTTTTAGTGTCTTTCCAAAGAACAGGATTTTGAGAGCTAGAATATGTCCCCTCTGATATAGTGTTTTACTAAATTGAACTTTGCCTTAATGTGAAAACTCCAGAGTGATCAGACCTATGGCAATCAGAAGAGGTAGTAAATACATCCTGCCAGTTTTAAAGAAACATAGTGTCCAGCCCTTAGCTCCTTGAAAAGCAACTCTTTTTCTCTTTTTGTTGCTGCTGTGGACACTGCCCTCTTTTTTACATAAATTGATAGAATACTCAACCCAACAGCATGTTATGGCTTGATTTTTGGCTCAGGATGCAGCTATAGTAATGGGGAAAAGTTGGCTTCGTGGGCATCTCGAGTGTTTGCAGTAATTCCCTCTCTTCAGTAGTTATGCTTCATCATTACAGAGTGTGAACATTTTCATTCTTATTAACAGAGTGATCTTTAGCCAAGGAATTATCTAGTGGAACAGCTGGGACACTTTGAACTGAAGTGTGAACTTAAATTAAGTTCACAATTCAGACAACTTTGCTTTGTCTTGGCTTTCCTTAACTTTCTTCTTTTTTTTCTTTTTTTTTCTTTATTTTCCTTTTTTTTTTCCCTCTTCTTTATGCAAAATATTTTTCACAAATGCCTGTGCTCATCAGGTATTCTTGTATCAACTAAAGTAAGGAACGTAAGATGGAGATAAAGATCTGCGTAGCAGCTGTGATGCTAGTGTTCATTTAAACCGGAGTTCCAGTTTATTTTGTTCACCAAATATGGGTTTTCATGACTATCCCACATGCCTTTAAACGATATTTTTCATCTCCTTACAAAGGTCTGTTCTTGGATAGAAAACGCTGTGGTCTAAACCAGAAATGTGAGAAGACTTATATTTATTATCTTGTTAGTTCCAGAAGAGGAATCTACCAGCACTTACAGAAGACTAAGCAGAGTTTAATGGTAGTTTATGGGCTCTGTCTCTTAGCAGAATCATGTACTGTTTACAACTGTTTCCAAGACATGCAGGTGCATTGTGAGAAAATGAGCCACCACTGAAGTCATATTATAGACACTTAGTTACAAGTGCTTCAGTCACATAGCAAGAAATTAACAATGCTGCATTTGTTTTCTTTTTAATATTTCTCATATTTCTTATTCTCATTCTAAAGGAATGCATTCTAATCCAAGGACACATTCTCATACATTCATTAATCCTGCTGCTCTAAAATGTTTCACATGAAAACTCAAAATCAGATGGCTTTATGCGTTCCAACTGGGCTTTTGCAAAATAGGGTCATCCTTGAACTTGTCATCTGCTGAGGTATTAAATTCCAGATTTCACTCAATTACATGATCTTAAGAATGTGGCAAGTTGCCATTTCTTTCTCAACTTTGAACAAATGTTATTGCATCTAACTGTTTAATTTCAGGAATCTCTCAATTATAAATGACCCTTAACAGGAAGTTGTACGTCTTTTAAAAATTTCCCTATGAAGGGAATGTAAATGTTATCGCCTACATTCTGTTAAGACTAAAAGACATTTTTTTTCATTCAGCGTTTAGCAAACATGATGCAACAAATTAATATTTACTTCAGAGCTGTATGCAAAGTTTGTTTTTCCTCACGCTGAAAGACAGTATTATGAAACACGATACACTGCCTTTGCAGAAAGATTCATTGATTATTAAGATGATCCATTTATTGAAGTTACATTTCACTACAGCAAAAAAAATATCTAAAATTGGGCAAAGTTACAAATAAACACACAATTTAAATCAAAGAAATGCTAAAGTAAAATAAAACTAAGCATTTTATGTCAAAATCAGTTGTTTCGGTTAAAATCTTTGTCCTAAAATAACTGCATACAATTAATTCCTTCTTAAATAACATTTTTGTTTTTCTGAACGAACTTCCTGAGATATTCTCCATGTCTTTGCTTCTGTAGCAGCACTCAAAAATTAAATTAGCTTGATTTTTTTGACTGAGTTCACAGGATGTGTCTTATTACAACATAACAGTTTCACAGAATCTGCACTAATTATGCTATAATTATTAAGCATAAAAAAATAACCTAATTGCATACTTGAGCTGTTTGATGATATGGGGAATACCACTAGCCAAAAAAGGGTAGGTGTCTTATTAGAGCAGAGTTCTACATTTTACCCAAGAGGTTTTAGATGAGCAAAGCTGCATCTTAAGCTTAAATTTACATGGAAAAGAGATAAGCTATTTTTCAACATGTCTTGCATAGCTGCCCTTTCTCTCAGTAGGACTTGGTGAAACAAAGTGCTCTGGATGAGTGTGTAATATTGGACAAGACCACGCAGTGCTGTGGCCAGGCTCCTTCTCTACAGAGGCAGGAAAGCAGTGGTGGGCAAAGGCTGGAGGGTGAGCTGCAACGGCAGAGTCAGCAGCCTCCTAGCTGGGTGTGGAGGGAAGGCAGCGGGGCTTGATAAGTGGTTGCAGGAAGAATTGGGAAGAGATGAGGGAGCAGGGCTGGGACCTGAATAGCTGGGGGCCTGGAGAGGGCAGCTGGTGAGAAGCACAAACCTCTCCCAAAAAAGGGAGACCAAGAGAAGCGAACAGCTGCTGCAGCTGCAGGGAGCCCAGGAAACAGTAGCTGGGAAAAGACGGACTTGAAATGGGACCTCCAGGAGCTAATCCAGGAACAGCTGAGAGACTGCGGGAAGGAAGGACTTCTGGGGATCTCCCCACGGCAGGTAGAGGGCAGCCCAGGCAGCCAGCCACCTTGAGACCCTCCTCGCCAAGTGGTAGCAGAAAACATCTGTTGAGTAAGAAAGGCCTAGGAAAAACTCATCAGGCTTTTCTGTTATGGGCTTGTGAAGGGGAAAACAGGCTCCTAGGCAGTCAGAAGATAGAATCTACTCTTGGGTGTAAAATGAGGAGGCTTGGGTTTCCTGTGGGGAAATGTACTCACTTGTGCTTGGTGTTCTGGCTGCCACAGGTGGAGCTAACAGGAGAGATCTGGACTGTCACTTGGCATGGACCTGCTGGGGACACTAAAGCCCTCTCAGATCACAACCATGTGAGTACCTCGCACATTTGCAAGACCAACAAATTCTAAGACTTTGTTTATCATAGGGAATTAAACCTGTCTGGGAAAGTGCTCTGGCTGTGAGGCCAACTAGCACAAAGTAGCCTGTGTCTGTGCTATTAAACCCTCTCATCACCCAAAAAAGGCCAGTCTTATGCAGCTGCCTACCTGGAATGTCCATGACCTAGGCATTCCTCCAAGTGATGCCACAGAGTTGTCCGAGGGAACACTCTTTGGTTCAGACCAGAGCCATTCCGAAAACCCTTCTAATGCTTTCCCCATATCAACTGTTGAGTTAGAGTCCTTGGGAAGATTTTTTGAAGCTATTAATTTACCAGAATGTTTAGCTTAGTAAAATAGGCATAGCCTAAGGGCTCTTTCCAACCAAGATGGACAGAATTGAGTGGTTCAGCCACACCATGCCCTGAGAAATAGCTTTGGATTGATTGTGGATACTTGTTTGCATTTCAGTCTTAATAGATCTGTATCTGTAAGCAGATTTTTTCTTCTTTTCCAATGTCAGTAATGACAGAAGGAAATGTTGGAGGTTTGTTTTGATATGCTGAATGGAATAAAAATAATTTCAGATATTTCAAGCTATGTAGACCCTTACTCTTTTTTTTTTTTTTTTTTTTTTTTTTGTAATGGCTTGTTTTGTCCCTTGCCTTGACTAGTTTTGTCATGATCCTTCCAGAAAGTTAGAGAAGACTCTGTAGTGGATTCATTTTACTGGTATCATCTGCCTCTGTATCTCCACCATGCTTGACTGACCAGGGCTACGGTAGTAGAACAAACTACCCCATCCTGTGTGAATTTAGGCAAGAGTCAGCTAAACTGAATGAGAACAAAAATCTAAACAATGCAGAGATAACATTAGCAGGAGAGGAAGGTAAGTCATCATTACTCCAGAATGACTGCAGTCACCACTGGTGCACAGTCTGAGTACTGCAGAAAGCCCAGGTGTGAACTGCAGCCATGGCACACCTCCATCTGACCTCAGCAAGCTGCTTCTCCAAAGTGACTGCAGTTCTCCCTACCACAATTCTTCACACAGCTTTCTCTTGAGGTTCAGATTGCTGTCAGGCACTAAATCCAGCATTGTACTCAGAATGGTTTGGAATATTGTAGCCTGTTTGGTAAATGGAGTTGTTGTGACTATTAGTCTTGCTGTTATTAAAAACTTTTGTCTTCTCTAAAGCATCTGGGTGGAACTCAGATTTTAATTTGGAAAGCTACAAATCACTTCACATGAAAGTGAAGTGCCTCTCTCCTGAGGATGCACTCACATGAAACTGAAGGTCTTTAAGAGGGAGCTGCTGGTGGAGTGTTCGCTGTGAGGCATCTTCCATTTGGGTAATTCTCTGCTAGCCTTTGGGTGCATTGTAAACACCACTGATCCCATCACTTATAAAAGTTGATGAGGAACACATGGAATAAGGATTTTTTTTTTTTTTCCTGAAAGGTCCTTCATTTAAAATTAGCTAACATCCAATTTCACAGTTTTGAGCCGGCATCCAATACAGAGGACTAAATTTAAGTGTTTTTTTTTTTCTCATAAATAAATAAATGCCCTCATACTTCAAGGAATCAAGAGGTTTGTGTAGAAGAAGCAAAATTTAGAGGACTTAACTGAAAATTTTACAGTAGATATAACGTGCATATTGTACTGACTGTACTGTACCTGGGTGTGCACTGTGCTTCACCGATTGCCTAATGTGGCACAGCACAGGGAAAGCTGCAGGTTGTGGTGGATGAATGCTGGGCTTGCTTTAAATGGAAATGGGAGATTAGTGAAGAAAATCAGAAAATTTTTACATCTAGATTTCACATGAAAATGGTACCAGGACACTGAGCAAGAAGCTAAGCAGAACTCTCTAATACAGCACTCTACGTCTGTATTAGTGTCCAGATTTCTGCAGAAATACCTAGGAATTTCTTGACTAAACAAATACAGGTCAAAATTCAGATATAAACACAAAAACTTTGTTAAAGAAGCCTTTTAAAATAAAGCAGTAATCCAGGAACAACGATTATGTAAGTAGATGTTTTTGAAAATACTCCACCCTAGTGTCAGCCATGTATTTTTTTATAGACCTGTTTCATTTTCAAATACTTGCTTCAAATACTAGAAACAGGTATAGACCACTTACCTTTAACAAATATGTAATTTATAGCAAACTATTCCCTAATCACTCACATATTCAGCACAGCTGGTTTACTTAGTCTCTCATTCATAGGAAAGCAGTATCACAGCATGGTAGCAGGAAATAAAAGGGATTTACAAAGAACTGGTCACAGAAGAGGTTAAGTACAAAATCTAATTAAAATAGCTTTGAAATGTTATTAAGTCTCTGTAACAGTGTAGTGGATTTCTTTTTGGGGATAGTGGATGCTTCAATAATTACTGACAGAACTGAAGATTCCCTGTTTGTCTGCTATGACATACAAGCCTCATGCATTCACTCATATGAACATTTTATTTTATTAATAACTAACTGAACTCTACAAGAAATTCTACAGATAGGTTTGTACTCCTAGGTTGCTTGTTTGTAAGATATTAGGAAGATCATGGTTACAGTCCCGAAAGGCCACTGACTTCCTGGGTGAAAGTGCATGAACGGCTTGAAAACATTGTTTTGACAACTTTGCTATAGGGCTTTTTTTTTTTTTTTTTTTCTATTTAAAGAGGTAGCTCAGGTGTTCATGTGATAATGAAAAGTAATTAATTCCACATCACAACTGATAAATACAGGAATTGTAGAAATTCTTTAGTAGCTATTTTGGTCTCAGCTTTTTTTAGCTTTAGTTAAAAAAAGCCTAGGTCACACTCATAATTGTCATAGTACAGTGCTATGAGACATGCCAATGGAGATAAGGTGTGTGGTTATGTATATGATCTTTACTCATTTTTCACTTTGATTACAAGTGTCTTTTGAAGAGGCATGACTCTGTAACACACCTCTGTCATTTGTCAAGGACTTTGTCAAGGACACTTTGCCAAGGACACAGAGCTGTTAAATATCCCACAACAAATGGAAAACTTCCCAAAACAATGGTGGGATGTGAAGTTTCCAGAGCTGACTTATAAACCAATGAGAAGCTATTCCTGGGCATGAGAAATGGACCAGGAAAAACACAGATTAATTCATTTTCACTCTGATCCAAAGGTTTCTGTAACTGCAGTCGGTAGCAATCTCTCCATAGTCTTCCATGGGCCCATGCTAATTATCTAAAATGAGGTATTTTCTTTACTAAGCTTCCCTGTGGATTTTGGCAGGTTTGTGCAAGATATGCAGCCATAATAAACCTCTTTCCAGTGATGCCAAAACTAACGATATTCTTTTTTTCCATTTTTTGTAATGTATATATGTGTAATGAGAAAGAAGAAGAAATCCCAGCAGGAAACATTCAACCAGCACGCAAAGCCATATAAGGCTCAAGTTTCCAGGATTTTATCAACCGAAATGGTTCTGCATTTTCAGTCCCCCAAGAACCACAGAATCAGCCCCAAGAACTTTCTGCAGAGCTCCAGAAGTGTGGTAAAAAGAAAAAAGTTTAGTGCATATTTTAAATACATGCAATTATGCTGTTCCTTTCTTCCATTTTATGAGAAAAGATGCAAATGTTTTGAGCCTTGTTTTTTTTTCTTTCTTTACCTTTCTCCTTAGTTCTTCATTTTCACAAAGAAGAAAGAGGCCTGATTTTCTACCAGGTATGGGGAAAGAGACATATTATTGTATTCCTATATTTTAAAAGGAGATGAGGGGATAGGAAGAGAGTGAGAAATAATTTTTGTCTTAGTTGTGTTTTTGAGTAATCCTTGTTTGTTGCATTCACTTCAGTGATGTAAGCATCAAACCCTAAGAAGTAGTTTTATTTGTGCTTTACTGATTAAGGTTAATGTAACTCAGCTAATAATGTAGCTCAGCCTCATACAATACAACGGTAGAATTCAGTGACTGGGAAATAAGAAATTTTAATCCTGAAAAATGCACATATGTATTAATATTAACTGTCAATAATTTTTCAACAGTGCATGCTTCTTATTTTCATACCAAAGAAGAAAATAATAAGTGATGTTAAAAGAAAGTTGAGCCTTTTTACTGAATACAGCTTGTGTGGTTCACGTGTTCTGTTCTGTACACGACTTCAGCATAAGCATTGTCCTGTTTGAATATGTCCTACTAATACAGTGCAATCTAACCTTGGCAGCTGCAGAGACATTCAATTTATTCAGTTTTAAGTAAAAATAATAGATTCTCAACATAGTTTTCCTGTCTTAATTCCTTCATTTTCCCATAGCATTAAATATGTGAAGGGGAAATCTTCTGTGATAGTCTAGGATCAGTGCACACACTGTTAAATTGTATTGTTTGTTTTCCTATTGATCTGCTAAACTTATGTGCAACTAAACTGAAATCTCTGCCATGAAAGTGCACACCAGTTTGTGTAAATGACCCTCAGACCATTTCCTGCCATGAACTGATCTTAGCTGGTAAAGGGCCTAGAGCACAAGTCTTATGAGGAGTGGCTGAGGGAAATGGGGTTGTTTAGTCTGCAGAAAAGGAGGGTGAGGGGAGACCTTATCACTCTCTACAACTACCTGAAAGGAGGTTGTAGTCAGGTGGGTGTCAGTCTCTTCTCCCAAGTAACAAGTGGTAGGAAAAGAGGAAACAGTCTCAAGTTGCACCAGAGAGGTTTAGATTGGATATTAGGAAAAAATTCTTCACTGAAAGGGTTATCAAACATTGGAACAGGCTGCCCAGGGAAGTGGTGGAGTCACCATCCCTGGAGGTATTTAAAAGACATGTAGACGTGGTGCTTAGGGACATGGTTTAGTGGTGGACTTGGCAGTGTTAGGTTAATGGTTGGACTCAATGATCTTAAAGGTCCTTTTCAACTTAAATGATTTTATGATTCTTTAAGTCTGTCTTTGACAGTTGCAAGCTTAAAAGTAGCAACTGCATTTATACAAACTCCTGCCATCTCTAATGACTTACAAGAGAAATTTCGGCAGGAGGGATATTTTCTTCCATATTTTTGTTTGCTTTTATTGTTATCTTTCAAGATTTAATGACTTAATTCTTATCCTTTGGCATGACAAAGGATTTACCATAAGATGTATACTGGTATTAACATTGACACAATTTACATACTAGCAACTGTATAATAATATCAAGCAGAATTCATCGGCCATCCATAAATGCCCATCAATGTCACAATATCCACCTGTTAAATTGTATGAAGATAACAACATTGTGAAAAGACGAAAAAAAAAAATTAAAAATACTTCAGTAAATATTGGAATTAGATTGTAATACCTCTACACTAATATGTACAGCAGAAATGTAACAGCTGACACTTGGTGTGACAGTTAAAAGTCACTAAAAAAGAGACTATTTTGCTGTGCGCAAGATTTGAATAATAATATTTTGCTTATGATGGAAACAAAAAAACTCCCATGGAACTAGAATTTCTGAGATTATGTTGTTCTTCAGTCAGTGAACATGGTAGAGCAATACCCAGTAGTAATACCCAAGAATTCATGCCATGCCATTGCTGAAACTATCCATTTTATTTCTACCGCTGTGAGGGGAACAGACAAAACTCTGGGCTGGCCCCATCTGTTACACCTTGGTGGGCAGCTTAGAAAACCCCAGCCCCAAGGCAGGACTGTGGAAGTCTCCAGCACTCCTGTAGCTGCTCCGCAGCAAAGCATCTGCACATGGCATGGTGTCCCCACCCTGGACCCATTGACACTGAAATCCTGGTGTCAGCAGCCCTGGGTCAGCATTCTTGGATCACTCAGGTCTGCACATCTCCCTGGGCATATAGTGTCTGCCTGGCAAGGACCAGCAGGTTCCTAGCAGCCTGACTCTGAGCAGCAGGCCATGGCTTTAGGATGCTGCTGCCTTTGGGGAAATTTGACAAGAGCTCCCAACAGCAGTTGCCTTTACTTGGCCTAATACAAATTGAACCCTCACAGTTTACATCTGTGGCTCTAGATGGGTCTCCACACAGGAGAAACAACTAATCTTCTTCTGTCCTGTGGAGTCTGGACTGATGGCAAGAAGCAGAAAAAGAATCAGAATGAAATGGCATTTTAGCCAAAACGGGCAGAAATGAGGCACAATAACAAGCTAACCAAATGCCCTGAAGTGCACAAGAAATTTTGCAGCATTTGAAGACAAAAGAATGCCTCAGAATGATCAGAGGGCTTAACAGTGAAATGAGAAACTACAGAGAATGGAGAGTGCATCAGTAGATTTAAAGCAGGCCAAGGAAGATTGAAGGTAAATCAAGCTGAACTTCTGCATCTTGGCTCAAGATAATAGTGGATCCATGAATCTTCCAATGTTCAAAAGGAAGATTTCAGCAAATTACTAAGAGTTTAAAGAAAGAGACTGAATAGTGTGCAAAGAGGGCATGGAGGAGAGTCACTAACACACAACAGGCTCTTATAGTCAGTTGAGTCCTGGGAATGATTGAGGAGAGCAACCAAGTGCTGGTACCAGCAAGGGAGTCAGCACATAATTAGCTGGGCTTTTCTTGTGGGATTTGATTTGCATTGCTGTATATTTAATAGCTGTCAGTGGATTTGCAGTTACAGAGTCAGAGTCAGTCTGGGATGAGGATGAAAGAGAAAGTAGAAGATCATAGGGGAGCAAGCTGGCCAAGACCCAAGTATGAAGAAGTTACAGAGCAGCGAATGACAGACAAAGAGGGGAAGAGTCAGTGAGAGAGGAACCCAGAGAAAGATTCCTTTAGCAAGAGCTAGAGGTATCGAATAACATAAAAAATTGTAAGAGAACAGGGCTGATAATATTGCTGACTTACATATTCTTCAGGGCACTAGCTATTAGAAAGAAGTATCTCAAGGAAAAAATCTCCTGGAAAACATTTTCCTGTTTCAAAGAGAATTCACATTTACAAAAGTACCTACAAGGGTCTGGTTTTGTCTGCAAAAAAAGTTTAATCTAGTCTATGAATCAGATGCTCCCATGTCTGGGAATGCAATGGGATAAGGCCAGGCCAGGGCCCAGATTCAGCAAAGGAATAAGCGAATGCTTGAGAGCTTTGTAGAAAAAGTAATGGAAATAATGTAGGAAAAGATCCTTCCAGGAAATGGTGAACATGATCAACCATCTTATGAGTCAGGAAGGGTTCATATCTGAACACCTTGTATGACTGGCTCCTTCTTAAATTTTCCTTTATTACTCAACAGCCTTAAAAATAACAGTATTTTCTCAACTAAACACTGAATCAGTCACTAAAGTGTAAGAGGGAAAAGGTCCAACAGCACATAAACTCTTGTTTGTTGAGTTCAATTCAAATCTCTGTAAGCACTAAAATAGTTATTGCACAGTCACTACTTCAGTCAGTTGCTGAAGGACCATAATGATAACTGTATACACTAAAATTCCATTCTTTATATTAGATCTAATGGGAACAAATTTGCACGTAATTTACTGATTTTCTTAAAAAATTTATGTCCTTGGCAGAAACCCCTCAGCATTTAAGCAAAGATTTCCCTTTTGTTTGTGTACTATGTTGCTGGAAAAAAGGCAGAGGTTTTTTTTCAGTAGAGATGAACAGAAAGAATGAACACAAAAATGCCTAGCTTGCTTCTGCACAGTTTCCATCTCATACAAAGCAAAGCATATCTGTTCACTGACCAGCATGTTGTAAATCAAATTTCCCCCAAGTATTTTAAGGGTGAATTAGACACTTTTAAAGTGGGAACTTTCATTACAATCAAACCATGAAAGAGGTAAATGTTATAAGAAGGAAACTGTGTCTCCCTGTTCAAAGCACAGTGCTGTATAATCTGTGCTGTGACTGCACGATGCAGGAGTGATGCAGAGACATAACCCCAGCCCCTTCTGATAGAAGTATACTACACTAGGGAAACTGCAAGAGGAAAAATATTTTCAATAAGTTCCTTAAGGCTTTCATATTTGCTCTTTAACAAAACACATTTTCCAAAATGGTCTTTGGAGTAATTAGGTCTCAAACACTGTGAGGAAGACCTGTTAAGCCTGGAAGAGGTCAACTTCTTAAGTCACTACAGCCAGTGAAAGAGTTTCTGTCAAATACTTAAAACTAAAAAGATTTAATAAAAAATTGATTTAGTGCAAAATCATTAAAGATGCCTAAACATTGAACATAGTCTATCTGATAGGTGTTAAGCTGTGAGCTAAAATGGGGAAACGTCAATTAAAATTGTCTTTGGAATGGGATTCTATTAATACAGAATCACAGAATCACAGAATC
>NW_010097970.1:0-9898 GCF_000699245.1 Pterocles gutturalis
GTGCCCCTGTACTCGGCACTGGTGAGGTCATGCCTTGAATGCTGTGTTCAGTTTTGGGCCCCTCACCACAAGAAGGACATTGAGGTGCTGGAGCAGGTCCAGAGAAGGGCAACGAAGCTGGTGAGGGGTCTGGAGCACAGGTCTTATGAGGAGCGGCTCAGGGAGCTGGGGTTGTTTAGTCTAGAGAAAATGAGGCTGAGAGGAGATGTTATCACTCTCCACAACTACCTGAAAGGAGGGTGTAGTGAGGTGGGTGCTGGCCTCTTCTCTAAAGTAACAAGTGATAGGACAAGAGGACAGGGCCTCAAGTTGCGCGAGGGGAGGTTTAGGCTAGATCTTAGAAAAAAATTTCTTCACTGAAATAGTGGTCAGGCATTGGAACAGGCTGCCCAGGGAAGTAGTGGAGTCACCATCCCTGGAGGGGTTCAAGAAACGTGTAGATGTGGTGCTTAGGGACATGGTTTAGTGAGTTGGGTGGTGTTGGGTTGACAGTTGGACTTGATGATCCTTGAGGTCTTTTCCAACCTTAATGATGCTATGAAAAAATAATTACTGAGAAACACTTGTCTCAGGGGTGATATATAGGAATCGTTAAGCATGCTATTGAGAAAAGGATGAGGAAAGCAAAGTGCATTTTTGCAATTGGAGAACAGTGGAACACAGGTCAGTTAAAAGTAAATGGAATGAGTTTTGTGTTTGGGTAGATGGTGTATGTGCTACATCATTGGCTTAATCAAAACCAGCCACATAGGAAGTAAGGCCAACACACTTACCTAATTAGCCTTGAAGACGAGATGGAGACAGAAGCAGCAGACATTTGTTGGTATGGTAAAGAATTCTCCTGCTCTTTATCCTGATGTAAATCAGAGCAGCTGAAGTTAGCAAATCTGAAACCCTTTCAAATGTAGTAGAAGAGAATCGGTCTTTAGTACTTCGTCTCCTCTTCAATGTTAAAACAAACTTGCCATGATGAAAGCAAAATTCTAGGCTCCAATTGCATCCTTGTCCTCTCTGTACAGCTCTCTCCCACCAGTTCTGCATCATCATGATCTGAACTTCAGAACCATTCCTTTCCTTTAAGGAGGGTGGGCAGCAACATCTGGCTTTGGGAAACTTGTGATTTTGAAGAATTCTGCCCACCCTGACTTCTATCTCAGAATGTTTTCTTGCTTTATGCAAGAGTGGAGCCTGCAACTCCACAATTAATTATTTCAGAGGTTGTCTTCCCTTTCAGGTGTTGATTACTTTGTATGAAATGGCTTTTATGAATTGGTGGCCTCTATCCAAAGCTCCTTATTTTGGAACTAAGATCAGAGAGATTTATACCTCTCAAAGACCAAGCTTATATACTCATTCTGTAAATAAAAATAAATTAATGTATTTTAATCAGAATTCCAATCTTAATAATGTCAGGCAGATTTGAAATATTTCAAAATGGGACATAAACTGTGTGGAAAAGATGTTTTATTCAAATGCTGCACATAGGACTAACCTGTAATTCCTCATAAATCTTGGTGATAGGAGATATCAGTGGGAGAGGAGTAATATCAGACTTTCACAGTCAACATTTTGATGTTTAAAATATCCACATACTAATTATTAGTAAAATAACCATATGCAATGATTTCACTTGAAAACCCACAATACCTGCAAGAGGTTCTTAGTATTTTTAATATGATTTTATTTCATCTTACACACAAGAATACTTCTGCCTTAACTGGCACCTTTAAAATTAATGAATGGGCTGGAATTTTCTCTCCAGGGGTCAAGAACATTAGTGCTTTGTGAGAAATGTCCTGTGATTCTGGGTGCCAAAATCTTCTGGAAGATCTGGTTGATATATGTATCAGATAATGACAAAGATTTCTTTTTTAATGCCAGTGAAAAATGTATACAGAATATATAATAAAGTGCAAGAATGTTATTTTTTTTTCTGGAATGAAAAGCTGTTACCTTTATTGCAATGGATTTCAATTTAACACATCAAAAGTACATTCTGATCAGCAGTTCTTAAAAGTAAACTAGCAATAAAGACCCGCACAATCTCATGGTTCTTTAATTTGGGTCATAATTATTCAGATAAAGTATACTATGTAATCTGAAATTTGTAGAAGAACTCCTAACAGAGTCCATAGTTACACGGTAAGTGTGCAAATTTATGCAGCTGTATTTTTTTTCCCCATCTCTTTCAGTATATGTAACTGTTCCTTCTAACTGATTTATATAGAAAAGTTTCAGACCTGGTACAGATGTCTCAGCAACTGAGTTAACTGAGTTATTCCTGCAGATTTACCTTGATGTGAGCTAAAAATTCACCTATTCTCTCTTAACTGTCTCTTAGCATTGGGGGAACCTTTTCTAAACTTGTCAAATTTACCAGCACTGGGAAGATACAAAACATGTGGTCTTGTTCAATGGCTATCTTAAATTTCCAAAAATCTCAAAAATGGCAAATTTTTCTGAAAAGTCACTGATATGAAACATTAACTGAATGCTTTATACCAGCTGGTGTAAAGATCAGCCTTAACAGAAGGAAGCTAAGATACATTATATGCTCTGCTATGTCTACATTTTTCACTGATACTTAAAGGAAGTTCACAACAATCAGAGTACGACTTTTTTTTCCCCTCCCTTGCTGTAGGAGAAAACAAATTTGAACTGTTCTATTGATGTCATCTTGATGCAACGGTGCAGTTACAGTCCTTCTGTTCCATCTGCCTTGCAAACTGAAAGTGCCAGAGTAAGTGTTCCACTTTCTTTGTTTTATTTAGTGGTATCTGCAAGTACCGAAAATATTTACTAACTAGATCTGGTATATGCAAACACCAAAATCATTCTAATCAAACCAGCAAAAGTTCAAACAAGACAGAAAAACCCCAAAATACTCATTGCAACAGGCAGAAGGACCTATCAAGAACATCTTGGCTGTATAGAGCAGAGGAAGAAGGTTCATGTACCTAGGCAGCTTGTTCATGCTATTGCTTCTGATGCTGCCGGCTCTGCAGCTCACAACAGCTGCTACAGAACATCAAATTCCTTTGCGCCTGATGCCACCTCATACTGCATGACAGCAGGCTCATGCTGGATCCTCACAGTCCAAAATGAGCAAAACCAATCTCAATTCCCAAACAGACAGAATTACTAGAGCAGAAAGTGATTAAATTCTTCCTGGTGCTCTGTCACATGGATGGAGCCTCGAGACAACACTGGGGACAGAAATCAGACACAGGTTTGCAATGTGACAGTATACTCCTCTGTAGTTGACCCAGTTCCTCCTGGCAACAGTTCAACTGAAGTTACACTTAATTAAAGGCAGCGGAATTTGAAGTTGCATTTGCTATATGTCCTTAGCTGAGCTAGAGCAGCTGCTGCAGTGGGTTGCTGGGGGAAAGCAGAGATTCCATAGGTGTAGGAGGGGTGTTTGTATCATTACCTCTGTGGAGATTTTAAAGGTGAGCTGTTTTATGCTCCCTTTCATTGCTTACAAGTGACAGATCTTGTCAGAGCTTTTGCCTTTTTTTGAAGCCGTAAAAATACTCAACAGCCATGTTTCTGTACAGGGTAAGGTCAAGCATATTACTGTGAGAGGTTTTGGCCACTGTGGTAAAGCCGGTCAAAACTTCACTAGTGGAAAAGGGTAAATCCATAAATGCTGATTCACAAAGGCTGAAATGGTTTACAGAAACATCTTCGGTTTGACAAAGGTTTTTTGAAATACATTCAGTTCTGAGGGCAACCTGTCTGCTGTCTTTTGAGGTTTCATGTTTTTCTTATTTAGCTTCTGTCTTTTTTTTTTTTGCTTCCCCCCTGTCTGCTTGGAGAAGTGCGCAAGAGCCCTGAAGTGGATAGCTTTGCTACACGGGTTGAAGATCTCCCTTGAAAGCTCGGACAGCTGCTGTCAGTACATCTTTTTGTTCTGGGAACATTATGTCCCAGGTCTCAGCTCCTTTATCCTGTTGTAGTTGTTCAGACAGATCTTTTCAGGCAGACCTGGAAAGTATCTGCTTTAAAACTACCTTGCTTTTAAAAGAAGTGCCAGTTCCTCCTCTCCCTAGGCACATTTGTGCGAGGGGCTGGGGTTGCAATCCCAGGGTGAATGCTTCCACTGTCAAAACAAGTGTTTCTGGTTTATACCTGAAATGTGCACTGCCTCGTGTCCATGAGGTGGTGACAGGGCAAAGGGGCTGGTTCACAGGTTCCTTTTTGTTCTGTTTTCTCTGTCTCCTTGCATTTGTCAAAATTCCCTTTTCTTTTTGATAACAGAAATTCTTTACTGTGAGGGGTGTGAGGCACTGGCTCAGGTTGCCCAGAGAAGCTGTGGATGTCCCATCCCTGGAGGTGTTCAAGGCCAGGCTGGATGAGGCTTTGAGCAACCTGGTCTAGTGGGAGATGTCCCTGCCCATTGCAGAGGCTTGGAACTAGATGATCTTTAGGGTCCTTTGCAACCCAAACCATGCTGTGATTCTATATTTCTTTAGGTCACTCTATACATTTCCTTATATAGATAGCTCCATTAAATACGTATTTTACTGTGTGGTAAACTGCTTTGACGAATGTTTATACCCTTTCCCAGTGTCTGGAGATAATAGTGTTTATAATGACTTTACCATTTCTGTGGTACATCTGTATAAAGTGTTCTGTTACCTTTCCTTCTCATATTTTCCTCAAAAATAACTTTGGTTTTTTTCTGTTTTTGCATTTTTCAGGGTTGTCTGGAGTCTCTGGCCATGGTCATCTTCTACAGTCATTATTTTTTAATGATACAGTATTGTTCAATTAGAGAGAAAAAAATTTGTGTGTTTCTGGTGAAATATTTGACAGCAAAACAATGCAGTCAAATACAGAGAAAAATATAGTTTTCCAAGAACTGTTGTGTATACATAGACATCTTTTTTGTTTTCCTTTTGTCCTTACCCTCACCCCTGTCCCAAACATGCTCCAGCTATTTCAGTATAGAAGACTAACAGTTAATATGTCTTCCTTTTTTTAAACTGTGGGAAATTGTTTTAGAAATTAATTTGATTATGTCCATAAATGATGTCTTTTCCTACAGTATCCAAGCTGTTTCTGATCAGGAGAAGGAAATAGCTTGTAGGTGTCTTTCTGTCTTTTCTGTCTTGGCAGCAGCTCTCACACATACAGCTGCTGAATACAATTTGACCACTTTTTGAATATTCTGCCTTGTGCTTTTTGGGCATTTTGTGCTTTATGGGAGACACTGTTACTTTAAAATGTTTTCCATGCTCAGAACAGATAGTTCTGAACCCTTTAATTAACTTTTTTTTTTTCCTCTTTCTTTGATGTTGTTTTAAAGCAGATGTGCTCCTCAGGTTCATGGTAGCTGCTTCACAAAAATAACTGGTTTTACCAATTTCACTTATGAGTTCTCAGTACTTTCATGGGCTGCCATGGCTTCCCTGGGGTTATGAACCCTCAACCTTTAAATTTCACATGGCTTGCTACCTTGGCTACTTAGACTGTCAAAGGAGCTGTGCTCAAAAGCTACAGAAATCATGAGCTAGGCATTTGAAGAAAATTATTTGGAGAGTGCAATTTACCAGTGTCTACTTTTAAATTTGAATTCATTGAAAGACAACATGCAGTGTAGGTACAAAGTTGTACAAATGACTTCTCTTGACAATGATATTGTGGGCTGAGTAATAGTAGAGGACTTAAATGGAGAAAGAAAAGCATATTATTGTTATTGTTACTGGAATCTCTATAATTAGTGACTCAGCCTTGGTTTACATTCTTTATGTCATAGAGTATCTCAATGTATAGATGGTAGGAGGTTGATTTTATCTGTGTCTAAACTCAATGTTCTGGTGTATCTAAGAGAACAACCTACAGTTATATTCTATAGAACTGTAAAGGAAGGAACCATTTCAGAATGTAATGCAATTAGATTAAAACTATCTACTTTTAAAGGTTACCGGAGAATTGGAATAATTAGTCTGGCTATGTATTTGTTTTTATGCAAGAAGAAAAATTTTTAAAGGATTAAAATTAAATATTTGCCTATATCTGGCTTTACATCTAGCAGATGCATGTGTACCATGCACTTCTTGTAGACATCTGTTATACTGGGATGGATATAATTGAATAGATACTGTGTAAGGTATATGTTAGAGGTTGGGCAAGCATGGACATCTCAAAGAGAAATTGCTGGATAAAAAGAGGCAAACTGTTTTTTAAGGACAAGCTAATTGCATGACTTACGACATTTTCCATCATTGCATCAGATTTAGATTGAGTTGTCAATGACATGTAGCCTAGAAGAGTTATCCTTTTTGTTCTTTTTTCTCCTCTGCTGAAAGGTGTTAGCTCTCTGAAATTATAAGGATGTTCTGTGAAAAGGTCTTAAAATTAAAAAATTGAACCAAAAAGTACTGCTGGGTGCTAACTTCAGTGTTTATACTCCTTTATTTTTATCATTTTTTCCAAAGGAAGGAACCACATGCCTGTCAGGGCTTGCTGAATGAAAAATAAATTCGCTGTTGTTACTCTCTCGGTGACTTATTCCTTCCTGAGTCGATATACATATTTTTAGTTTATGAATAAGCATTCTCTTAAGGAATATGCAAAGTATTACATCTTTTTTTTGTTTGTTTGTTTTCTACCTGCTGTTGGCATGATTTTTTTGCAGAATCTTTAAAACTAAATTAAGGTTTTTCTTCTTATTTTTGTTTTGGATTTTATGAAATATACTTTCTTATGGTTTACTAGGAGATGAAGTTCACATTTCAATAAACCTATCAGTAAAAAAAGAAAGCAATCATTTTTTAAATAGAGAACTGGTCAAAAATTATTTCATATACATTTTTAAATTTGTGTCTTGTAATATATGCAAGAATAGATAGAAAAGCTTTCAACAGTTGTTTACAAAGAGGAGCTGCTAGCATAATCTCTCCTTAAGACTGCTTATGGAAAATAAACCTTAATAAATCTAATCAGAAGTAGAAGATAGGCTACATATAAATAGCTGTCTAGATCATTACCTTCCAGACATGGTTGTCACAAGCGGCAGCTTCATTCAGCACGTTTGCTTCCCTGAAGTGCAAGGTTTCTTTCTTACTGATGAACTGCACTCTCAGTCATTGTAGTCTGGTTTTACAGCAGTTAATTGATAGGAAGGATGGAAAGGTTAGAACATTGTCAGTTGTTACTGACATAGTCTAGTATCTTTGATCTACCCCAGGTGTTATTCAGGAGGCAAGATTATAGCGCTAGCACTTGCTGTTGAACTGAAATAATGTTTAAGTTAAAAGAACTTATTCTGGATGAAGAGTAGGAGGGCAGTCAAACCTGACTATTTTTCCAAGGAATTGCGTTTAGATCTCAACTTTTGTGCGTGCATTATTTAACTCCCCAGTAAGGTGTATATATCACATACAATTATTTTCAGGATAATTTGCAAATGGGAAGATGAGTCTAAATGTACAGATTCATATAGGTAAGCACGCAGCACAAAATTGCACCTGAGTTGGGAATTAAGTGTTGAACATTTCTTTTTTCCATTTCATACCCGTAGTTTCTGCTCCATTACGTCTTTTTCGATATCTCGTTTGGATGATTAGCTGCCTCCAAATCACCTCTTTACCTACTCTGTAAGGAAGGGTAAGTACAGCTGTAGGAGTGTACTTCTTTGTGATTGTGTGTATGCTGGTTTTGACAGCCTTTTCAAAACCGTATTTGCAGGAAGTTCTTGACAGAGCTGCTTCAGTTTGTGCATCCTTGCCTGAGGCACTTCCAAGCATCCTCAGACTCATTCAAAACACTGTCCTCTTTTCTTCAGTCTGGCCTGAAACTTAGGAGGGAAATATGTGTCAAAAGGTGCTACCACCATAATATCTCTTTTATATTCTGTATGGAATAAAAATATAAAAATTGATTTAGTTCATTAAACATAAGTCTGCTGACTATTTTTCTACACTAGTTATCTACCAGCCATAGTGGAAATATAATTAGCACAGACACAAATTATGATTGCTGATTCTTTTGTCAGCAAAATATTACTCATATGCTCATTCGTTGTAATTGCTATTACTAACCATATTGATTCCCGGCATGCTTAAGGAACAACAGCGACAGTCAATATTGTGTGAGCTGCTATGCAAAAAGTCATTGCAGAGGCTCTGAAAAACGCTACAAACATGCTGCTGCTAAACAAGACCGCCATTGTTTATGACAGAAATGACACTGTGGCTCGTCTTTCTTAGCAGCGGTATTAGCAACAGTATTCTGGAGAAGCTGTTGCTGTTTGTCATTAATACTTCTCCTGTACCTTCACCTGTAGTGTGACAAGGGTCTTGGCAATTTTGGTAATTTTCTCTCATTAGCTGTGTGAGTTACACAAGGTTTACCAGCACATTTTTTCTTCTTCTTTTCTTTCACTTTCATGTGAGAGGTTGAAAGTTCCAAGAAATATTTTAAATACACATGAAAACATATATTTTGGCTGATTTAAATCAAATTGGCTTGTGAACATGTACCAAGATTAAGCAAAATGTTTAACCATATGACACCCAGATGAAAACCATGCAGAATATTAGCAGGCGTTGCCTGTCAGTGGACATATCGCTTTAGTTGTTTATATGGTTCTACACTTGGTTTCTGTGCAAATCCCATGTACTTATGATAGAAACAGTGTAACAATGTCTCATCTCTTAACTTGCAAAAGAAATAGCTGAAATAGTTTATACAAAGCCATTCTGCTTGATTTTATTCTTCATTTGCATTTGTTCCAGCAATTGGATGTTTGCTGACCGATTGTCCATACACATGAACAACTGATTAGGAAAAAGTTATTGCATTAACTTAAAGTTGTTTCTTATTTTTTTCTAATTGTAGATCCCATGGAGTAGACAAAAATGCTACAAGAATTTGTTTTCTTTCCTCCCAGGTTACTTAATTTCCCAGTGTTATTTTGAAAGGTCACACACACAAATTTTGAAATTCACTATAGATACTGTAGAAAAAAACGCTGAATTAAACAAAGTCCTCATTCAGAGGAGAGCTGGAGGATAGTGTACTCCTGATAAGCTCTAACGGCACGCGTGTTTCCTGTTTCTTCCCTTTTTTTGAAAGATGTGGTTCCTACACAAAAGGAATTACTGAAGCGGTACCACCTCTCCTTTCAGCAGTGGAGAGGAGATCCTCATTACTGATGTAAAGGGCAATGAGACAGGTATGAAGATGCTTTAGATGTTCGCCCAGTAACTCTTGTTAGAGAACCAGGCTCTTTGACAATGAGAGAATCTGGTCCTCAGCTTGTTTCAATCACACTGAAAAGATTTACATATGTTTACTCCCATCAGTTATGGGAATATGCATGCACTTAATAAGAAATAAGTTATTTTTAGTAAAGAATAAATATTACTGAAGACTATTAAATGCCTTTTACCGAGCATTCTCTTATGCTCATTGATACATATACATGATCTTAGTCTGTGACAGCATGTATTCAAAAGTGATGATGAATTTAATTATATATACATATATATCTCTTTAAAACTGAAGAACTACTAAATTGTGGTAAGCTGAAGGTAAGAGTTGATCACCCCTCACCTTATATGAGTAACTGCAAGCAGACCTGCAATAGAAGTCAGGCTGTAATGGGAAAAGAAGTTGTAGCTTATTCCTATTTACAAATTATACTTTTTTTCCTCTGGAAGCTAGATATATTCTACGAGTACCATTGCAGAGTCTATAAACTACAGAGAGATTCAGGCAGTTATATTACATCATCAGGTTACTCAATTTCTAATGCAGTAATTCCTATTTTTTATTTTTTATTTTTTATAGATAGGGTTAGTAAAATAAGCTTAGCAATTGTCTTTCAAATAGCTTCAAGTCCATCTGCCTTTAATTATGTCTGGAAATTTACTTTCCATTCCTG
>NW_010097970.1:9929-48442 GCF_000699245.1 Pterocles gutturalis
CTCTGAAAGAAACCATGGAGTCACATGCAAGTGCTTCCAGGACTTGAAATTATATTAATATGAAAGAACTGCTGATGCAGTCTGAAATGTATTCTGACTTAATAATATGCATTTCTTAGAAAGATAGTCATGTTCCAATTTGTCTAGAACAGAAAATAAAATATCATAGAAGCAGCTCTTGTATATGTCAAAACTGTTCCTCTGAACCTCTTGTTCATTGTTATATATGTTTTCTTGGCCTATAGTTGAAAATTTGTAATAATAGGTTATGGTGCAGTACCAGCTGAGATAATGTATTTCTCAGCATTATAGATCCTCACTGTGACAAGGCAGCAGACAAATGTACTGTCTACCCATGCAGTAATAACATCTGTTGTAAAGAATTAGTTTCTCTAACCTTTGAGACAAAAGTAAATCTTTGTAGTCATTAGCATAAGAAACTGAACCAAAGCAGCAATTGCTAGCTAAGATTAGGATATTCAGAGTTTTGTATCTTCTGAGTTATTTCCTCTTTGCTGTCATCTGTCTACCCCTTCTTCTTCTGGGGACATTTTATTATAAAAAAATTCTTAATAAATTTGCCTGTTCATTTACCTGTATTTTATAGTAGTTTCCCTGATCATGTTGTATATGCAGTACAACTGGCTTTTCATAGAGAATTTTGAAAACATTCTCCAGTATCTAGGAACATTTTGGATATTCTTAGATGCTAAGCTAAAGCCAAGCTCCCAGACTGAGACTCCTGTTTGTTTTAGAATATTGTGTCAGAATTTATCACTCTGGTTTGTTTAAAAATCTAAAAATTTGTTTCCTGATAAGGAAGGAGTCTTGACTGTCAGACCTGAAGCGTCTTCTAGGACACACTCTAGGTCTGAATACTCATGGTGATTTCAAGATTACAATGATGAGGTTAGTATGTCCATTATGTTTGTGACTTGCAGTTCCTATGAATTCAATGAGAATGATGTCTTAGTAGAAAACTGAAAATAAGTCCTATGTTGTCATATTTTTGTTTTCAACGTGTTACAGATCATTTAATTGAGGTCAAGCATTTTTTTATTGGTCAAAACTGTTATGTCTTGATTAAAAAGTGCAGATTGTGTTGACGGAAAAGTTTGTGTCAAACAAAACATTTTGTGAGTTAATGCCAGCATTGCAGTATTGTTTTAGCTGAAAAATTATTAAATCCCCCCCTCCACCCGAATTTATATTTTAAAAACTTCTGAATTAGAATGTCCTATCACTTCATCAAATGCTTTGTTCTGAAAGGTTTTCCCCAAATTTAAAATGAACAGAATTTTTCTTTTTAGGTCAAATCAGTCATTTTGTTATGGCCTAGAAAGTTTACCAAAATGTCAATGTGCCAATTTATTTATCTTCAGATTTAAAATGTACATCTAAAGGACCCAAACTTTTTTTTTTTTTAATTTTTTTTTTTACCCCAGGAAACTGCCAAACCCCAGAACCAGGTTATTTCTTTGGTTCTGGTTTTTACTGATGATTTTTTTTTTGTTTTCATTAAGTATCTTTTTAATCAACTTTGTATTTGGTCTCTTTTTTGTCCATTTTACAATTTTTCCCTTGGAAATTTACATAGTAACTCTTGACCAAGTAATTTCTGCAAACTACATAGGCACATTGTCACCTGTAATGTGTCTAATTCAGCTGATAGTCTTGTGTATGAGGGAATGGTTTGAAGGTCCACTTTTTTAAAAAGCTAAACTAAAATATACTTAAGAGTTTAACTTGTAAATCTTTGATAATAGTCGTGGTAGTTAATGGAGAAAAATAGAACTTTTGGCCTAACACAGGGAAAATTAGATCCTCCATGATGAAGCTAAAATTAGACAAGATACTGTGATGCTTATTGAAGGACAATATATGTTAAAGACTGTCTATACCTTGGAAGAGCTAATGAATCAGTGTGTTTCATTATTGCGTTATTTTTGGACATATAACAAAGATAACTTTGTAAGAAAAATTATTTCTAGCTCCTAAGTGGCCTTAATTATTTATTTCCTTTCAAAATTTACTTGCAACATGTTCCAGGCATTATGCAAGAGGGTTGCAATATTTTTTGTCTCTCTTTGTCACAGAAACGCAGCACCTTCTTTTTTCTGTCAGAAATTCTGTCTTGGAAAATTTCAGCTATTTACCTAGGATTTCCTGAAGTTTTAAATGAGCTATGATTGAACTGCTGGACACCTGGAAATCTTGGACAAATAGCCCCTTGACATGTGCTTATCAGTTTTAGACACAAAGCGATTGATGCATCTGTGATCTACTCTGTATGTGTTAGGCTGTGTAAGTCAGACGCTTGAAGACCATTGAATTTACTGCACAGGAGCAGTGAGTCATTGGACTCACTCTGCATATCTATGAAACAAAAAGCAAATAAGCATGCACATTTTCATGCATGCAGTAAAAGAAACAAGATGCAAGGTATAATAATTTATGAATATTCAAGATTTACAGTGTTTTTATTTATTTTATAGTATCTTTTTATTTCATTATACACAAAGTGCAGAGGTGCACAAGATGGTACACGTTTGTTGAGGTTTGGGGTTGCTTTCTTCCCCAATAAGAGTAGGTAGTACTGCAGTTTAAAAATACACAGAAACACTGCTAGCCAACCACATGCACAGAAGTCACAGGATTAAAATTGCCATGTAGTTCTGCAACTAATGCCACTGGCTATCAAGGTGAGGTGATATGAAGTAACTTTTTCTTTCTTTGCAAATATAATGAGATTGCTGATATCTTACATTTATTTGATGTTGCACATCTCGTTCGACTGCACTAGGGCTCCCTGCATGGTGCACCAGTGTTACCCCTAACTGCTCAGACCAAGGTGTCTGATGGAAATCTGGTTCTTCCAGTACCTGGTTTCTGACTGACAAGTACCCTGTAACGGGAACCACTGCAATGACCTCTTAATCTTGCCATCCTCAAGCATTATGTATGTTTTAGTGAAAACAGGAAAACAGAGAGATGCTAGGGGACAGAAAGACTTGGGTTCACATAAACAGTATACTGCGAATAGTAACTAGACTGTCAAAGGGAAAATAGTTTGCTACTTGGGAAGTATATCACCCTAGAAGAAAGCAAGGTGCTGTGGAAGAAGAGTGACTATCTGAATCAAAGGCATTTCTTGAAGCTCTGTGTTTGAGCACAGCAGCTAGTCAGTCTCATGGAAAGCTTAAAGCACAGGCTCAGTCTGGTTTCTGAAATAAGTCTGTTTTGTTTACTCAAGATATTCCCTGAGAATATTCAAAAATCAAATCTATTCTTATTACATATAATGACTGTGTTTTCAGCATATGTATGTGGGTGTAACTTTTTGAACTAGGTTTCCACAATGAAAGCTTTGGAACAACAGTAACTGCAGATAGGCAGCTATATTTGCTTAAATGAACTTCTGCTGTCATTAGTGTATTTATAGAAACTGAAAGGGCTGTGGATGCAGCTGAGGCAGATATTTGTTTACATTTTAAGGAGATAATTATGCAATGTCCGCCAAGCTGATTTGCAATCTATAATAATAATTATAATACTTCTACAAAAATAGAAATTACACTCCAACATATGCATCCCATGGCAAATAATCTCTTCTACATTTTTAAACTATTTGGAAGAATAATGTTCTCTTAAAGTATTACTGCTTACATTGTTTTCACACTAGTTTGTTTTACTTTTGTATGTACTGTCCTGGTTTCAGCTGAGACGGAATTAATTCTTCACAGTAGCTAGCGTGAGGCTGTGTTTTGAGTTTGTGCTGAGAAGAAGGTTGATAACATACTGATGTTTATAGTTGCTCCCAGGACAGTCAAGGACTTTTCAGCTTCTCTGCTGTGCCAGTGTCTGCAGGTGCAGGAGAAGCTGAGAGGGAGAACAGCCCCAATGACTAGCCCAGGATTCAATCTAAGGTTTAGGATTGAGACCCAAACTGGACAGTGGCATATTCCATATCATGCACGTCATGCCCAGTATATAGATGAGGATCTGCCTGGAAGTACTCTCACTTGCTCCGGTTCATCTTGCTCCAGTTTGTCTCTCTCTGGGTCACCCTTCTCTGGGGGCAGTCTTGCTCCCTTGGTCAGCTCTTGGTCTTGGGTGCTCAAGCTCTTATCTCCATTCTGGGATTGCAGTTTCAGGACTCTCCCTGCTCCAGGATCATTGGCCAGGAACGGGTTGAGCCTTGGTCATCAAGTGGTGACTTATTCATATATTTGTATACATTATTATTATTATTATTATCATTACTGGTTTTAATTGTATTGTAGCTTAGTTATTGTTCTTATCTTAAGCCATGAGTCTCTTCTCCCTTTACCCCTTTAATTCTCTCCCCCATGCCCAGGAGGCGGGAGGGTTAGCAAGTAGTTGTAGTGGTATTTTGCTACCAGCGATTCAAAACCATGACATGTGCCTTCAAGTTGTAGAGCACGTTCACTTTTTCCTCCAGTTTATGCAAGTTGAGGGTCAGGACTACAGTTACTTGGTGTAATCTGAACTATCTATTTCAAATCTAACAACCAGTGCAGGAAGCAGCAGGGTCATCTTAATCTGTGTACATATCTGCTACTAGCAGCACATGAGATCTATAGATAGAAATGATGTGCAGTTGCTGTGCAAACATTTTCAGTTTTATCATTTGCAGTTGCAAGGTGACACTGTAGTGCAACATCACTATTTTGAAGTGAGTTTTGAAGCTCTATTTAAATGCTTTCATCCTCCTTCCTACAGGAAAGCTACACAACATTCATTACTTTTGGACAATTCAGCCTCTGTAAGTGAAAACTCAAATATACAGAAATTATTGTGGACTAGAAAGTTTCAGCTTGACTCAAAGAGAGAAAATTCTTGCTGATACCTTTCTGCCCTGCTGAGCTTGACACTGGTAAAGCAACTGTTTGGAATTAATCTGCTCTGCACTAAGCTACAGTAGTGCTCAGACAGCTCCTCCACAGCCAGCCTAGCTGAATCAAACGTTTGACAGAAATCTGATTTATCTTCTTTGTTATTATTAGTCTGTGGCAGAAATCTGGTGATCCAACAGTTCAATTTGCTAAAACAATAACCTATCAGTACCTTAAGTGCTAATACACCACATTTTTGTTTTCCTATGACTGTGTTAATCAAGACTGTGGGTCAGTCTACAGTGTGATTTAAGAAAAATGTATTTGCACTTAAACTCTGAAACTTGAAGTGTTTACAGAATCACGTGATCTCATCCTAGCTCACTCTCAAACAGCCTGGAATGCGAAGGCATGAACCATGCAAGCCATTTCCAGAGGTGTGTGATTGATCTGAGCAGAATTCACATGAGAAAAGGGCACCAAAGGCACAGAATGTGTAAACCTTTTATATAACAGAGAATGAAAACTTCTTTTCAGTGAATCTCCTACCAGTCAGCAAGGTGAAGATTATGGAAGAGTTTTGCTAGCTGTTAGCGTTTAGTTGTTCTTCCACTGAGTTGCATCTCCAAGTCTAGGAAATGTTACTACACATACTAATTAACAGCATATGTACATCCACAAGTTTCCTTAGTTCCCTCCTGAAAAATGTGATTTTCATATTTATTTTACATTAAAATATTTTCTAATTAGAAAGCTGGATGGCTTGAATAATTTGGATCCCTGTTCTCAAGTCTGGATCAGATTGAGTTTATAAAGGAAAAAGTGAGCTGGGGTGCAGTTGTCTGTGTACAATTTAGTTAATGTGATCATGGGGTTCTTCAGCCTTGTGATGCAACTCAGAATTGCAATTGGCTGCTAGCTTCCTAAGGTTCAGTGCAGCAAATACAGCAACCTGATAGCCACAGCCTCCGGTCTTTGTCTACTTTGTTGATACACTGACAAAAACGCTTGTATTTTTGTCTTTCACTGCAAGGCTTAAGTATATTACTCAACCACACAAGTTCACTGTAACTCAAACAGGAATTTCACATTGACCAGATTAATAATTTTCTGGGAGCAACAATATACTGAGAAGAGACAATAGATCACAGTCCTTGAGGGGGTTATTTATTTGATGAAATGTAGATGCCTGATCTCGAGCCAGATATCTATGTTTCCATTACAGTCAGTGGAGAAGAACAGGGAAGAGTAGAATATAACTCCACTCCTCCTACAGGGCTAAAACTGTGCAGATAAATAATTTTCTATAAATACCAGTTTTGCTGCTGACCATAAAAGGAGGCCTGGATGAATAGTTTGGAAGTAGACATGCAAATCCTCTTCTCAGTGTTTAAAATAGATCTCTAGGCAGAATAAATCTTTTGAGTTTGACATGGGTGAACAAACACAGCTGATCAAACTAATGATTTGAAGCTCAACAAGCTAGGACTTTTGATGGACTCTGTTTCACTGGAAAATTTATGACTAGCTCTAAACAAAACTGAGAACATTTCACTATAGGGGGAACCAATCCAAAGGTGAGCTCTCTTGGCAGCTCCATTCAAACTGGGAGAGGTTTCCTATTTTCTCCGTAAAGGTTGTTGGCTCCTCTAAGCCACGTTCTTTGTCCATTTAAATAGTGTCTGCCCGTATAAATGTGCAAGACACAATTAGATTCTCAGCCTTCAGTGTGTAATAAGATTATTTCTGCTACATTAATATTTCTGCTAATTCATCAGAACACGTAACTCGCCTGCACTAACCTTCAGGGGCTGGATTCCTCCACAGAGGTCTAATTGGTTTTGCACTTGGCAAAAGAAGTGTGAGAGGGAGAGATTTTATATTTGTAATGTCAAAATGAACTAGAGATCAGGGCAGAACATTTTGCAAATATTGCTGAAAGACATAGGTTTGGTTTTGTATCAGGCAAATCTCTTCTGATTCTATCCTGTAAACTCTCAAACCTTGCAAAAACCTATTATTTTTTGTCTCTTCAGAATAATATATCTTCTGAAATATATTAAGCATAAGCTAAATGGTGAAATATTTTGACAAAAAGTACTTGGCTTATTTTCTTGAGGAAAACCGAGCCTGAGGAAGTGCACGGGGTCTGTTTTTTCACAAACTTAAAATCATGTAGGACACAGCACATCCAAACCTGGGCTTTGTGTAAGCACTCCCAGGTCACACTGTGTGAAGTAGCCTGACAGTTACATGGGAGTCCAAATTGGCATCATCCAGTGAGTGTGCGAGAAACTTTCCATATTGACACAAATCTCTGTTGTTGCATCAGACTGTGAGGGAACAACTTCTGCGTCTACTGTAGGCTTGGACGTGCTTGTAGCTTACCTGGAATACTTCCTATTTTCCTTGTGTCATATTTCATCATGGCTGTTATGAAACCTGTATTTGCTTATTCCACAAACAGAAAAGTATTTTTTTAAAAGAAATAAAAGAAAGAAAGAATGATAGAAACACCCCTGACCCCGAAATGTCCTTTTATATGTTCCTTGTATAGAAAAGTGGAGCTTTTGAGATACGTAATTTTGTAGTGGTTCTCTGGCAGCAGAATGTAGTAAGGTGAATAAACACAGTTTCTGCCTGCTTCACACACTGGTTGCCTTAGTAACTGCGGCACGGTGCAGCTGAAGTGTCCTAATACCCTTCAAAGGGAGTTTGAAGGAAGCAGATGGGCAGTGATTATCATTGGTTGGATCAATTACGACAGAAGACTGTGAGGCACTGAAAATAATACCTTCAGTTGCTTCAAAATGCATTTTGCGAGTATAATGGCATTTTCAATGTGCTCATTTAAGATAAATGTCATTGTATTTGTAGGTTTTTTGTCAGTTTGTATGATGAGGAAAGACACTACTTTCCTGTCTTTTACCAGAAGATGAACTTGATAGCTTTATTTTCAGTAATTTCTTAAATACCAGCCAGTAGCTGTTGGCATGAGCAAAGGATGTTAATACACTAAAAAATTAGCTAATCCATAATAAACAAAGGGATACATTTATAAGCTAGTTACATTTGTTAAGTTTGAAAATAAAGACAAGAAAAGGAATACTGAAATGTCTTTACAATAAAAAGAGGAGCAAAGGAAAAATCTGACACTCGGAACTTTTTGATATTTTTGTGGAATACTAGCTTTTTCCTAGATGAAGCCTGTGGTACTTTGTACCCAGAAAAAACCCAAAAATCTGTCCTGGAAAGAAATATGTAAAACTTTTGTAAATAATCAGCTTACTGGCTTAGAGAGTGTAACTTTATTATCATAATTTGATTTTTTTTTACATTTATTCCAAAGTAAATGAAAGTGAGTGACAAGATTTCTACTATTTTAAATTTCAAGAGAGAAGTTTTCTTTATTTCTAATAGGAAGATTTGCAGTCAAAATGTTAAATGTTCTATAAAATTTGAAGAAAATTGGCCACTAAATTAAAAATTACTAGTAAGGAAACAGAACTCATATAGTACAAACGATGTTCTCATATCCATGAGAGCTTATATCTCTCCCCAGATGTAAAAAACATATTTATCTTAATGAGAGTCACATATATATCAGAAGTCTGAGAGCTGCAAACCTTTTATTGGATCTGAATACTTTTGCATGAAAAGTCCTCAACGTTTGTGTCTCAACAGTATCAGGTGTGACAGACACGTTGCAGTCAGGAGTTAGCTGATTGCTGAGCTGATGAGAGGAACAGGACAAAACACGGCATTATGAATAGGATGTCCAGAATTCAGATGACTAAGTCATGAAAGTGGACCATCATAGGATTTATATGCAGATTACACATCTTAGTTGGCTGGGTTTCAGTCCTGGATATGTTCAGGATAGCTAGCTTCAACACAGAATACATGACGGGTAAGATGAGTCACTTTGGTAAGATGAATCGCTTCGTAAGGTTTCACTGCCTCACTTGATTAGAGAAGTGTCCATCATTGTAATACAACAGTGATGAACACTACAACAAATCCTAAAATAGAAAACCTGAAAGATATTGTTAATACATTTAAGAACAGATACAATTTCAAACTATGTATGGTTGCATATGTGTGACAAAGCACATAGGAAAAAGGACTTCACATAGTAAATGGGAACACTGGAAATTAAGCATATTGTGGCAATTTTAACAACAGGCTTTTTAAGGATTAAGATTTGGCTTAGATTTTAGTCTGTTTCCTTTGTTTTAAATTTTCCCTGGTGTTTAAAAAATTAATTTAATAAAAACAGTCTGCTCTAGCACTGCCATTTCACTTCTTTGAATTTGTAGTTAACATGACATGAGCTCCCAGGGAGCTTTTAAGCAAAATACCAGAAAAAGAGAAAATAATCCTTCAAAGAACTTGAATTAAAGTGACACTAACTGAAACTTAACTGAATAGCAGTAAGGTTTTTTAAATGAAGTTAGTTGAAAGAGCTTGCATTTCCTTGCTGAGTGTGTGCCTGGAGCAAAGCTGCTTGGAGGGAGGATGACTTACTACAGTGTTGTGTTCATTTATTATAGAACACTTGTTGAAGAGATCAAGGTGAAAGCGAACTTCCCTGTGCTGCCTCATTTTGTATGGCTACCGAAACACATAGGTGTCCTAATGTCACCATAATTTCAGAGGAGAGCTCTCTGTTGTTGCTCTTGTGTGACTAGCAAAACCTTTTGTTTTCTCAGTCCTTTCCGTTTCTGGACTCTGACTCTTAATTACATCAGTGGCCATCAGTATTACCTTAATTTCAGGAGCTTGTGACAGCTGGCAATTCAATCACAAGTGCTTGAGAGACGGATCTTCAATGACATTCACATCATGTGCAAATCAGGCCTTGGTCCTCTCCCTGCAGCACTTGGGATCATCAGGCCTGACTCAGCCTCACCCGTCCCAGTTGCCTTTGATGGAAAGCCAAATGTGCTTAAGCAGAGTGAAGGTAGGCTCATCTGCCACACAATAAAGAATTCCATTTGTTGATAATTTATTCATGTTTCTGTTTTGATATTAACAAAACTGTACTAGCGATAATGAATCAGTAAATCAATAGCTTTCATACCAAAAGCAGAAATGTGCGTTTAATGGGACTGGTGTAGCTGAGCAGTTATTCTGGGTTAAAAAGGTTAAAAGGAGAAAAATTTATGGGAGAACATTTAGCTGTTCCAGTATAATATCTCATATATGTTAATTTGTATACATTTCAGAAACAAAAAGATCTCTATTAAACTAGTACTCATCAAATGCCATGAAATAAGTATTATGAAGAACGTATCAGAAGTAAGTTACACATGTTCTCAAATCCCACCTATGCATTTTTCCTGTTTTTTTCATTTTTGTGTATCTGCTTCCTCTTGGACAAGAAGCTTTTGTAGCTAGACATACTGCTACTATTTCTTCTCTTTTAGGGAAATGCCACAGGTCTGTGTATTTTAAGGTCACAAAGTATCTCTATAATAATCTTTTCTGATTTATGATATAGCGAAGTTTCCACTGCAAGGTTTGAATCATAACACTGTTGAAGCTGAAACTCATCTTGTAGAAAGATATCCAGTCCCGTTTTAAAGACTTTTCATAAGGAGTCTCCCTTTAAGAGAGCTTGTTTTGGCAATAGCAATAGACTCCTTATTAGGAGTCCTCAATGCATTCTTTCTAATATGTTTTTGTCTAATCTCAACTTTTTTTACTAGGTTAGAGAATCCTCTACTATCCCTCATGGTGTCAATGTCCAACCCTTTCCCATGTGTGCTCTGTACTTCTGTGCGCTCTGCTGTACATGAGTAGCAGGACCATAACACTTGTGAGAAGTATTAATGATATGGAAAAACATATCATAGAATGTCTTGACTTTTTGCAGGTTCATAACAGTGTTAGTTATCCCAGATAATCAAAGCCGTGTTACTCAGGTTTTCAGATCAGAAAATCCAGAGAGCTTTCCGCTGTGCAGAAATTAACATTCTGACTTCATCAGTAACAAATCCCACACATCGTGGAGTGGTGGTAAGTGATCCCTTCTGAATGTAGTATAGCTTCCAAACCTATATGTGTCTAAACTATAGAAAAAGCTTTTGAGGATACTTTGTACAGTAGCTATATTGTTTCTTTTTTATTTAGTTAATATTCATATTGCTAACAAGACTTAGCTAGACGTATACAGATGCACACCTCTGCTGGTTTTGTGATAAACAGTTATGTGTAGATTCAGAGACTCCTGAACTAGTGCATTCAAGTTTATATAGAAAACTTATTTAAAATACAAGGTATTTCTAACCTGTGATCTTGCAAAAGTGGTTTCATTATGTAATAGTTTAATTTGCAAGAATTATTAATAGTTTTCTGCTTGCAAACCTTTTACCTCACATCCTTAGCTCCTACAGGAACATTATGCAGATGTCTTCTGCTACAGAGCTGTATTAATGCAAGTGTGGTGACAAAAATTAATTAAGTGAAAACATTTGCTATGCAGTATTTTTAGAGTACTTGAAAGTTGGCATTTAAAGTCATATACAATGTGGCAAATAAAACATTTTGTGTGCAAGTTTGTACTCAAAGTAATAATATTTTATCTTCTAACAAATCTGAGTTTAATTTGAGATTAAATGCTGCTTGAATTTCCACTTGAGAAGACAGCTTGGTATGTATTTGCACGATATTTCATAACTCTGACAAACATAGCTGTATGCCCTGGACAGGATTGTTACTTTGCATTTTTTTAGATTGATTCTGTGAAATATCTCGAGTTTATTTTTACCAAAGAACATCTAGCACAAACACAGCCAGTTATAAACTATATGAATATGAATTTCTTCAAATTGTAAAAATAGAAAACCTAATAAGATCTGATTCTTCAGTTACAAATCCTAGACTCATATTAGATTTGCCCTTCCCAGAGCCTGGCAAAACAGAGATGGAAGAAATCATCTGCCTTGAACAAAGAACAATATCTAAAAACTGGTACTGGTGGTATCAGCAGTCTGTCAGAAGTAGCTTACCTTGGGTGTCTTCAAGCTGTCTTTGCAGGTTTTGTTTTTTGAAATCTTTTGCTTGGTCAGGATGTTTTTGCTTCTACAAGGTTCATTGGGCAGCTTTAAGTCATAAGCTGATTTGATAATGTACAGGCAAATGGTAGAATATATATGCTTCTCAAAGAAAAAAGCCTTTGGCAGCCTTTTTCAGGGAAAAGTGAGGGAAAAGTTGCTGCAGATGAAAAACTCATGCATAGATACATTGTGGCTGCTAAATGCTTTGTAACAATTGGCTGTGCTGAGTTCACAAGGATGCTGAAGTGACTCTAGCCAGCTTGAACTATGCATTTGTAATAGCTCCATTCCTCGCATTTTCATTTTGGGTACAGGCAGATCTGCATAAGCAGAGCAGAATTCTAACAAGCTTCTAAAATTGTAGGAAGTCATGAAAGCAGGGGAAATGAATGCGTAAACAAATGTATAAAAAGCTACCGAGAAGAGGAAAGGAAGAACTAGTTCTCTCATTGCTTCGTATATGATGCTAAAGGCAGCAAGGAATGATCAAAATAAATATGATGAAAAAAAGGGTAAGACTTTCCAGCAAATCTGTTCAATCCTTGTCATCTGTGGTCTGTTAAATAGGCTAAATAAACATTTTGTCTATCGTTTTGAAGGGTTGCTATGAATAGATCTTGCTTTTTGGAGGCCTGATTGACTAGTTGATCTCTTGTGTTCCTTTCCAGACCCATGACTTTGTGATTCATAAAGTACAATGACAACATACTGACATTTGAAACTTCACAGTGATTAATTAAAAAAAAAGAAAAAGAAAAAGAAAGAGGATGCTATGCAAATGTTTTTATTTATTATATCCTGGTTAAGAAATCAGAAGTACTTCAGAAAAACATCTAAGCACTTAAATTTAAGTAAAGTACAGAAGTAGTTTAACTGATGTTAATAAATTCTTATAATTCTGCAAATATATATTTTGCTTACATGGTACCAATGTTTTCAAAAGTAGAAAAAGGAAGAAAATCTCTATATTACAATGTGTAAATTAGCATCTGACATATTTTTCTCTATATTTTCAATAGGTATCTTTATTTCTTCTTTGTTTAGTAAGACTCTGCAAATGGGGAAAAATAAGTTTGTGGAAGTTTGTGCTTTACAATGGATGACAAATGAAAATGTTTGAAAATTCTCCTAGTTTGCACAAAATATATTTAAGTCTTTTTTTCTGTAGAGAAAGAGGCTGTTGTTTGACTAATGAAATATTAACTTCAGAAGAGAATGAAAAAAAACTGATAGAGGAAGAATCTTAAAATCAACTCACATTAAGCAGTTCTGAGGCCTTAAGAAGTCCCCAGCAAAACTAAAAACACTTTCTCAAAAAAAAAAAATATTTTTTTAATGAAAAAAATCAAAACAATAAAAAGTAAGAAGTTGTAAAACATATTTGCAATTTTCAAGTCTTGTTAATTACAACAGATCCTCTGCAGATTGTTTTTTGATCTTTATCCCTCTGCACTTTTTATTTATCTTGTTGTGAAAATATACACTTGAATGACTTCTTGCTTGATACTTTAAATTCTGCAACTTAAACTTTTCTACTTTATGCAACCATCAGAACAGAATATTTAAAACAAAGAGTTGGAAATAGTAATATCTTAATGGAAAAAAGTATTTTACAAAAATATTAAACTCCTACTTTCTGTCTGTATGGAATAATACCTAGGGTTCAAACTTTAGACAACATGCAGAATGTACAACTTCTGGCACTATAAATGCCAAAAAATTGCTAGATTGTGCCTGGATAACTTTTTCTTTAACATTTAACTTCAGGATGGGGTAGATTTGGATGAAGTGAAAAGCTTCATTTAGGGGGTTAAAAATGGAAACGGCGTAAGTGAACAACAGTTGGAGATGTACAAAAGTTGGTTTGAAGTAAGACATCTGGAGTAATTTTTGCCAAATTCTCTGGCAAAACTGTGATCTGCCTTGGTAATTTGATGAGTCCGGTCCACTGAACCTCTGAGATGAAATCCATCACAGATAAGTGATTCGGTGAATAAAGCGAGCACACATGGTTAATGCTGTTCAGTTAATCCCTGTTCATTTTTTTTTCTACACAGTGGACTGAAAGCTTCCCTGACACTTCACTCTGTTTTATAGTTTGGTAATATCTGAAAATTAAATCAAAGATTGGAGGTTTAAATTTGTCTGGAAATGAATCAGTAATCATGTACATTTTAAGTGTAATTTACTTTAGAATGGCTGATCTTTTGTTGTCCTTTATGTCTTTAATAACGTGGTTCTCAGTTTATTTTGCCAAGCACTGCTGAATGATACTACTCCAGGAATTAATTATCGGTATTTTTGGCTTAATGGATCCCAACAGACTCTTGTAATTAACCCAAATTTGTTATTTAATGTGCAAATGGCTATTAGCATGCAGTCATTGCCACTCCCTCTAGGAGTTTTTAAAACTCATAAGCGATATATATTCATACCTCAGGGGAGATTTTGCTAGTCTGTGGTGGAGCTGGACCATTAAACTTTACAAACTTGTGACTTGATACTGTTATGTTGCTGTTGTTTTGTTTATTTGTTTTTTCCCCTGCAGAATAAGTGATTTTGGGTTGTCACCAAAGTCAATGAAACCTTTTTATTTGCTCAAAAACACAGCACAGTCCAATATGGTTCTAATATTAAAACAAATGCATGTGAATACATATTTCAAGTGTCTAATGTTTGTGCCTGCTGGCACACTGTCATGCTGGCTGAAGGAGAAGGTCCAATCTGAAACTGCAGGAAGGTTTGCCCAGGCACACCTAAGGTTGAGTCAAGTGGGAGCTGTTAGAAATGAAGAGGAATAAATGGGTCTCATCAGCAGTTAATTTCAAATGTTTGCGAATCAATTGGATGCCCTTCTGTGCCAGCTCAGGGATCGCTGTACTTACAAGGGACATGGAGTGGGAATGCATGATCTTGCAATTCTTCCTCTAGGTGTGATAGTATAGTCTCCTTCTGTAGACTACTTCCAGTACCTAGAGAGACCTAGAAAGAGCTGGTAGCTCTTGATCAGCCTGTTCGGGGTGTGATTTCCAAGGTAAAGGCTCTCTGGAATGTCTCTTTTGTTCCTAGGAGAAGGAACCATCCACCACCCCCCTGACTCAGGTTTTAATAGCAATCTTTTATTCTAAGACCATACTCCCCCAAACAGAGGTTTTAATTTATGACCCCCTTTTTGTTAACACGTATAAATCTAAAAAGACTCCATAAGAACTAATGTACATTTTTCATGTAATTATGGATTCACAAATAGCGAAATGGAGAGAAGTAGAAGGAAAGAAAGCAAGGAGGCCAAACTCAGCATGAGGGACCTTGAATCCACTCACCACAAAACTTAAGGACAGATATAATTCTCACCTTAGTCATGTAAGAAATGAAGCACCCTGTCTCTCACACACACTCTCTTATACTTTCTTTTTTCTTTTAGTAATGCTGCTCTTTTCACAATTGGAAACTTCTATATGTAGTCATCCTTGTAAATTTATTTAAAATGCAATTGGATAATCTTCCAGATTCCGGGGGATCCCTTTGTCAGAGAAATTCCAGGGGATATAGCCCCTATTTGATGAATTGATAGTTGCTAAATTAACAAAGATATGATTAAAAAGACTAAAGATAAGATTTCTTTGTTCATAGTAGAAACCCTGGTTTACCAGCAATAATTTTAAAGGAACCCTATAGAAGGTAGTAAACGGTAATATGCATGCCTGTACTTCCATGTTCCTGCATTTTATTTTCTATCAAATAAGACTCAAAATTTATGAATATCGTGATCTCTGTATGTGTCTTATTGGGAATTTGGACCTTAGTCTGTGTGTTGCTATCCTCAACCTTAGAGCTCCCAGATATGTAGGCATCATTTGAACTAATTTTCCCCAATTGGTTTCACTTTTGCACTCTCTCAGAGCATAAGTGTGGCTCTCAGGCACAAGCAAATCACAGGTGGTATTCTGATAGTCTAAATTAAAACCTGCCCGTGTGGCCAAGAAAGAGATGTGTATACCTGAACTAAGTTAGGTGCCTAAGATTGTGTGGTGATAGTGTGGACTGTGCTCTATTATTGCAAATTAATTGTAGTATTCCTTTTGGAACACAGTTTTTGTTGGTGAAAAGCATACTCTGGAAAGATGTGGTTTTCAGTTAAGGATTGATGCTAAATGATGTTTAATGACAGCTCTTTGGCTCATTCTTCTGATTGCCTGTCTCTTGAGGTGTCTGTAATTAGCTGTTACCTTGCTGAATTTGCAGAGTTTTTTTTCCACTTATCCCCACTCTGAATATTTTTTTCTCAGAACAGAATAGAACTTGTTCCAAATTCTTCCCCATGGTTCAGTGTGGTGAAAAAAAAGGACTAATTAAGTCTTTGAATCTGTAAAAAAATAATTGAGAAGAAATAGAAGTTTTAGATCTCTATATATGACATAGAGATAGTGCTCATGAAATCTATATTTTTAAAAGAATGTTGAAAACCTGCAGCAGATGAAGAAAAGATTCATTGACATCTTCCTAAGATTAGAAAGTGTCTTGCTGTGAGGAACTGATCTCAATCTGTTTACTTTATCCAAAACAAAATTGAGATGTCACTTGACTACGACATATGAGTATACAGTGGTTAATAAAAACCACTTAAATCCAGCAGAGAAAAACGTAATTAATGTCTTGTAGCTGAGTCACAGAAATTTGCATTAGGAATTTGGGACAGCTTTTTAACAATGAGGATAATTAAGTGCTGGAATAAATTACTATAAGATTGCTAAATTTACCATCTTTAAAGTCCTCAGCATGGCTGGAAGGAGTCGCAACGTAGGATAATCTGCATGTACTCCAGCTGAAAACCTGCTGGTTGGGGGAGGAGGAGAGTGCTACTGTCTCCCTCACTCTTCCTGCAGTAAATGCTGTGCCAAAGCCAAATTGGATTACTTTCTCAAAATTTTCCCTCAATTAAACTTAAATTACTGCAGTTGAACACAGGGATACGTGATTGAGATCTCATGACCTGTGATATGGAGTATGACAAACTAAATCAATGGGTTTTTTGATTTGCAAATCCACAGGCTTCACGCAGAGTATCGAAATCTGGAGCAGCAATGGAATTGTACTGATTGTGGACTTGTTTTTCCTCATCATTCTTGGGAGCTGCTTACTTCAAACAATTTTTTGAGTTGAAGTTATTCATAACTTGCATGTTTCCGCATTTAGGATTCAATTTTTTTTTTTTCTCCCACTTATTGCATTTTTCCTTGGGAAGGCTGACATTTTTCTGGTGTATAATCAGAATTCTTCATACACTTCTCTGTAGTCAGTTCTCTAACATCTCTAATCCTGTTTCTATTTGTGTTAGAAAATAAACCTCTCTACTATTACAGAACAGGTTTTCATCCAGTACTCTGTTTTCACACTTAAAATGATAGATAACTAATGGCTTTTACGGCTTATAAATTCACTCATGAAGAAGACATTTTTAATAGTGCATTTTATGTGAAACTGCAAAGCATTTGTGAATGTTTGAAAATAAATAAGGAACAGGGTTTCTAAATCTAGATATACTGCTATATAATTCCACTTCCATAACTTTGTCACAGTTTGCTGTTTGTAAGTGAACTAAATTAAAGACTCCAACAGGACAGTAAAATGGCTTGTATGGACATTCTCTTTGCTCAGTGAAAAACTGGCTGGATAGCCAGACCCAAAGAGTTGTGGCAAATGGAGTTAAATCCAGTTGGTGACCAGTCACAAGTGGTGTTCCCCAGGGTTTGATGTTGGAGCCAGTTCTGTTTAATATGTTTAAGAATGATCTGGATGAGGGGATTGAGTGCACCCTCAGTAAGTTTACAGATGACACCAAGTTGAGTGGGAGTGTTGATCTACTTGAGGGTAGGAAAGCTCTACAGAGGGATCTGGACAAGCTGGACTGATGGGCCAAGGCCAGCTGTATGAAATTCAACAAGGGTCAGTGCTGGGTCGAGTAGCTGAAAAGCTGCCCGGTAGAAAAGGACCTGGGGGTGTTGGTGGACAGCCAGCTGAATATGAGCCAGTGGTGAGCACAAATGGCCAAGAAGGCCAACAGCATCCTGTCTTGTATCAGAAATAGTGTGGCCAGCACGGCTAGGGAAGTGACTGTCTCCCCGTACTCAGCACTGGTGAGGCTGCATCTCAAATCCTGTGTTTAGGTTTGGGCCCCTCACTACAAGAAAGATTTTGAGATACTGGAACGTGTCCAGAGAGGAGCAACGAAGCTGGTGAAAGGTCTAGAGAACAAGTCTTATGAGGTGCTGCTGAGGGAACTGGGTTGTTTAGTTAGGAGAAAAGGAGGCTCAGGGGAGATGTTATCACCCTCTACAACTACCTGAAAGGAGGTGGTAGTGAGGTGGGTGTCAGTCTCTTTCGCAAATAATGAGTGATGGGACTAGAGTAAACAAACCCAGATTGTGCCGGGGAGGTTTAGATTGGATATTAGAAAAAATTTATTCACCAAAAGGGTTATCACGTGGTTTGGAACAGGCTGCCTGGGGAAGTGGTGGAGTCACCATCCCTGGAGGTATTTAAAAGACTTGTAGATGTGGCACTTAGGGACGTGGTTTAGTGGTGACTTGGCAGTTAAGTTTACAGTGGTACTCTATGTTAAAAGTCTTTTCCAACCCAAATGATTCTGTGATTCTACAAAGTGGCTTAGGCTAATAAATTTTATACTATCCTAAATACCTTGATTTGGTATGGTTGTGCAAAACAGGGAAGTGAGGGAACTGGTAGAAGCATTACTGCTGAATATCAAGCCATAAAATTAAATTTGTTTTGAAATAAGTGCACAATGAAAGTCTGGCACAAGGGAAATCTATTGGAGTGTTGTTCACATTTTGCTGCTGATGCTTCTAATAAGCACAAGGTTTCACTGATGGGAGGTTTATGGGTAGGCATGAATCATATTGTAGCAATACTAGAAAAGCCCAATTTCTAGCTGAGGAAGGAAAAATAGGTTAATAGAACATGCAGAACCTTCAGGAGTAAACTATTCTCAGGAGCAGAAAATAAACGATCATATAATACAGAAGAAGAGTGGTCAAGTGGGTTGAAATTTTTAAAAAGATTAGGAATGTGTGAGGCCAAATCTCACCAGTTTTTAAGCAGAGTTACTGTGACAGGACCTTCAAATTTCACACTGTAGTTGCAAGGCTCTTAAAACCCACTGAAACAAAGCAGTTATGCTAGTGCCTATGGAGAATGGGAAGCATTGAATTAGACATCAGGTGCTGCCCTCAAAAAATGCTGCTGAGGTAAGAGAAGCAGCTGGGGCCCTGTGGATTTTCTAGTCTGTATGACTGGAACTTAAAAGCTTTTTATTTCAGTCCTTCAGCCTAGAACAAAGTAGTATACTGTGACCTCTCTGAGGAAATGCTCTGTCTCTGAATAGAGTTCCCCATTTATTTACTGGAAAGTGAGGAGGTCTGTCACAGAATTTGAGATGGAAATAGTCCAAATAAAGAAGAGAAGTGAGAAATAGTAGTCATGACGAGCAAATACCAGAGTTTCATGAAATCTGCATTCACCTGTTCTGGGTGCAGACTTTGATGAAATGAGATAAGAGAGGTAAAGATGAGCAAACATCACACAAAAGCAGTTTTATGTTCATAGGATCTCCCACATCCAAGTGTCTCATTCCCATGTTTAGTTATATGATATGCTAAAGTTTATAATAAAGTTTATAATTTAGTTAAAGGTGGAAGAACAGAAATCATACATGCAAAATATTAATATTTTGTATTTATAATGTCACTCAAAGACAGTTTATAAGAAAAGAGGATCAAATTAGTGTTTTATTCCAAACATGAATGGATGTTTTTATAACTACAATTTAAAACAGTAATTTGAATTATTATAGCTATGTATTGTAATCCCTTGCTACCTGATTTCATGGAAAATAAATGCACATTCCCTCCATTCCTGGTAGTGAGTGTATATAAAGATACTATTCATGTTAAAAATCAGGATATTTAGGAAAAAAATATTTGATTCCACAGTGAAAGGAAAAGACAGAGTTTAGAAACTTCAAATAACATATTTTGAAATTATACTTTTGAAAGGTTTTGTTTCAGTGATGATCAAATGTTATGATTTATAGCACAACATGTCATTAACCATAGAAAGTCTTTTGGTGTTTTTTATGTCAGACTATGTGCATTAATAAATATACTTGAAATAGGAAGGCTAAATTAACAAATCAATTAACTAAAATATTTTGACTCGCTAATATAAAGTGTTTTGATGATCAGCTGAAACATATGTAAAGTGAAACTATTCCCTTTAAATCAGTTTAGCTTAAATGTAAAGAAATTATTAATATAAATTTATATAAAATCTAGATATCATCACCTACTTTGTACTAAGACACCAACAAAGTAAATTAAAATGATCCTTCAGAAAACAGTTCTGGCAGCTTGGTGATGTCAAGTAAAAGTTACCCTGCATTGTTTTGAGAAACAAATTCTCCTTTCTTTCCTACAGTCCCTTAGGGAATTAAAGATGATGATGACTCATTTCAATGGGTGCTTAATTGGTTTTGCATGCATTTCTGCTGTATGAATTCATGCTGTTTTCTTCTAAAGATTCTATGTCAATAAATCATGCCAAATGTGTCTTTGTTCAGGAAGGCAGTTATCCATATGTTAAAGTCTTACCGAAGTGCCAAGCGCGTACCAAAATTGGAATCCAAGAAATGCCCAATGAATGAGAGGAAAAATCCAGTTAGGAGCATTTATTCAAGCAGTTGTACTTTCAGCATGATTAATCATCTGAAGTGTTTTTAACTTTAGTCAGTGGATTGACAAATAAACAATAACCGTAATTTAGAAAAAGTACCTTTTAAAAACGGTCTTCTACAGTTCTCCAAATAATAATCTCACATTTGATAGTTGCTTTATTTCTCGTATTATTCATTGAATTCTCAATTTAGCAAACTGTCTCTGGAATAATTCTCGGTGCTACAAATAAGCATAATTGAATGGATCTGGCAAAGGGCAATTTATGATCTCTCTATATAATGATATACTGGAGCATAATTTTTTTTTCTTTGTTTTGGATATAAAATCTACCTACTCTTAAAAACTTTGTTTTTTCATGATCTGTCATGTAAAATACACTCAATTAGTTTTAAAGCACATATGCATTAAACATTTTTTTTTTCCTAGATGCTTACTGGGATTGATCTATGTCTTTAACTGAGTGGATTGAAGAAATTATATTCCTTATTACTGGGTAAAATATCATGTAATTTAGATGATGAGAATGTGTAGAAGGTAGGACTGTGTCAATCTTCAAATGCTCTGGTTAGATTTTTGAAAAGGAATACTGATACTTGTCATTTTTTTCCAGTGAATTTTTAATTATTTTTTTCCATTCTTTTTTTGCTTCTGTGCAAGGATGAGGCGTCAGTTGGTATCAATCTCATAAGATATATAGTTCTTTTCCTACGGATACTGAATATATCACATCATCAGGTATATTTTTTGTTTTACAGCCATCAGGTATGCTTTTTTAACGTGTCATGGAGCATGACAACATAATCAATAACTTGTTCTGCTTTTAAGAATAATACTTAAAATTATTTATCTAGTGTTACGTTTCATCTCAAGCCATACCACAGAAGAAAAGATGGTAAGAAGAAAACAAGAAATGAAGAACTGAGATTATAGCCACCTACTGGGAGCTTTTCTATAAAGTCCATAAAACAATGCTTTAGGACAGTTACAGTCAGCATTTAAAATATAATCATCACACTCATCTGATTTGTACAAGATCTGGACTCATAAGGTAAAATCCTAATCTCTTTGAAGTTAGTTGCGGCATTCTCATTAGCTGTCATTAAAGTATTCTCATTTGTAAAGGTCAGGATCTAGGAGTCAATATTGAAAGGAATTACTGCTGAGCAATTATTAACAAGCACATTTGTAATGATCCTTCTCTTCCATTTTTCAATTTATATCAGCTTGTTTGTCTGCTTTGTGTGTTTAGACTCCAAACTCTTGAGGACAGAAATTAGTTTAAGAACATTTTTTACAGTCCCTTAACGAAAGAGCCTGTGATTTCAATTTGAGCATCTGGGTGCTATCAGAATGCAATGGTTTAATAATAATTGCATGCAAAACAGTTAGGGGGACAGCTGCATACAGAAAAGCAATTAACCAAAATGTGATAATATAGGCTACCACCAACAATGGCTTTTCATGGTAATGGTTGTTTAAAGAGACTGAGCACCTTTGTTAAGCATTTCAAAGACAGAACAGAGGCAGGTGCTATAGAGAATTCAAGAGCTATTGTTTAAACTTAAGCAATATTGACTAAAACTCTGATTTCACCCAATGAAGACAGTTAATTATAGGTTACTCTTTATTCAAAACCGGAGATGACATAGCTGACAGAATTGCAGATAGAGGAAACCAAGCTAGTCATTGTTATCAGTGATATAAAGTACCCTACTGCTTCTTATCTCGTGTGAGGGAATAGTTACTAATTGCTGGTATGGTTGATGATACACCATGGTTAATGACACTCATAGTGTATTCACTATGGAAAAAAAAAGTTTTAGATCTAATTTATATGTACTTGAGAATCTCCAAGTTTTCACAGATAATGGTGCTGTCCTGAATGGAAATAGATAAATGAAATGAAAATTGGGTGGTTACACACTTTCTGCAAGGTAGGTCTGAAGTAGTAAACGAAGGAGGGTTTGTTTATTGCATTTTGATAAATTTTAAAGTTGTTCTTCCTTTTTTTCTGTGTGTTATAAATGCAGATTTTGTCTGCCTTGCATTCTTCTATAAAGAAGGGAATAGTATTGTGAATAAGTTTTACCAAGAGGTAAAAACTAAATACAAAGGGAAATACAGTTTATTTGGATTGTTTGAAAGATGGGAGTGCAAAAGGGGGCTTATAAGAAAGATGGAGACAGACTTTTTAGTAGGATCTGTTGGAATAGGACAACTGGTAATGGTTTTAAAATAAAGGAGAGTAGATTCAGACTAGATATAAGGAAGAAATTTTTTACAGTGAGGGTGGTGAAACACTGGAACAGGTTTCCCAGAGAGGTGGTAGATGCCCTGTGCCTGTAAACATTCAAGGTCAGGTTGGATGGCGCTCTGAACAACTTCATTTAGTCAGAGATGTCCCTTCTCATTGCAGGGTGGGGTGGACTAGATGACCTTCAAAGGTCCCTTCCAACCCAAACTATTCTATGAAAATAATTCTGGTTCTGATACAAGTTATTTTAACTAAGCATCTGTCACTTTAGGTCAAAAGTGTGTTTAAGCTATTGTATTCAGAAAATACAGAATAAGTCTAAAATCTTCTAACAGGAAATCTTATATCTAAAGTGTAAAGTCTTATAACAGGAAAACAAAGGAAAGGAAAAGGATAAATGATGGATACATAAAGAAATGTATTAGATATTACAAATAAGAGGAATACGTGGCTACATTCAAAATTTGTAAACTGGCTAAACCTGACAAAATAATTAAGAACAAAAATCTTAGCAAGACTTATATAGTTCCCAGTCCTCGATACAAAATGGATTGCCAAACTGCCAGAACTCCTATGACCTATATTCCCAGAATAAAACTACTCCTTTGGTTTCACACCCAAGCAACTGGTTGATTAAAAAATCAAACCCTCACAAATTCCCTGCAGTGCTGCCTTATTACTTACCTCACTTTTGAAAGAAGCTTACTGTCATGAACTTGTAAACGACATCTATTTATAGGAAAGAACCCTAATGCCAATTTAAGTGATATTCTGGAGCAGGGGTAGGTATTTCTCTATTCTTCATGACAAAACTACTTCTTTCTGCACAGACTAAGTAAGCCCAAGAATTACCAAGAATAATGCACCTTGTAATTGAGACATTCACCTAGGGAAGGGACTAGGAGTCTCATGTTCCTGTTCTAGTGAATATTTTATGTATTAATTTAATACTTGAGCTACTGGATAATTGGAAGACCAATATATTGTTTACATGACTGTCTCCAGAGAATTCAGGGGTTTCAGTCCCTAGAGGGAAAATGGTCTTTGTACACCTTTGATATGGGGCTTAAGACATCTTATGTCTTTCTAATATTAATTTAGCAACATACCATCATATGGATATAGTTTTGGGCAGCTTATGGAGCTCTGTAGCTCAAATGTTGGCCCAGGCTATCCCACTGTATCTAGCAGATCTATCCCATGTCAGTTCCCAGCCTATTATCCAAGCAGCAGTGAAAGTCTAGCAAGTCCAAGTTGCACCCACTTGCATCTTCCTCTCCTTGGGGTAGATAAATCGTTGGCAGAGCCACATGGCGTATGTCCTGCCTCAGAAACTCCCGAGGACAAGCCGACCATTCAATTTGCAAGCTTCTTTTCTTGACTTCCCAAGTTGTTCAGACTACAGGTCTGAACAGATGCCAAAGCTTCTGGTGCCTTTTACAAATTGGCAATGAGATCAGCTCTGCTGCCATCCAGAAAATTATGCCTTGGGCCAACATGTACTTCCTCAAACTGCTTAGTAATCACTGCTTGGGATGCTTTTCATTATCTGATCCTCAGTGAGAGATCAATAAAAATCTGTTAGCAAACGCTAGAGCCTAAAAGAAGTCAAAGATCTACATCACAATTTTATTTTTTTTTTTTAGACTCTGAAGTCCAGTGTAAAATCTTAGTTACCCAATAGGACCTATGATCCATCAATTAATTTTATTTAGGATTAGGGGTTGTGTGTGGCCAGACTTTGCTAGAGATTACTTACTTTCAATATTACTTAACATCCAATGGACACATAAAGCAATATTTATGAATACATGCAGGAAATGTCTAGTGGGACAGTATCTGAAAGGGTTTCCAGGATGTTTTGGAGGTTTTAGATTCTGATAACTTTATTCATATTAAGGAGAATGTTACTATGTGGTGTAGCACCTCAGAGCTGAGGCAATAAGGTATAGCTGAGATTTGATAAATGTTCAGGCTAATTAGCATCAAGGAGGTATCCAAGCAGACTTTATTATAGCTGGCAAAAGCAACTCTAAACAGTAAACATGAAAAGTGGTGGGAAAAGTAATAAAAAACAGACAGTATTTATTCTCTATCACATCTAATGTCTAGTTGTGAACATTCCTGAAAGTATAAGACTTAAGCAACGCATTAAAATCAGAGGAAAGGTGTTCCTGCCAGTAAAACTGCAGGTAGCAAATGTGACAGTGGTATAGAAGTGTAACCAGCTTGGAAGAGCTGCAACTATAACCTCCTTCCATAGTTTGGTTTCTTCATTGTTATTAAATGAGCTTTTATTTACTTATGCTGCTGGAAGTCCATATTCACTGCATGGTCTGCATGTGTCTTTTAAATACACCCTTCATACAACATTATCTTAGTTTAATACCATTTATGGTTTTAAGACATCTTTCACTACTGGCACTGGTCCCAGTTTTGCCTCATTTTACAACACTTATCTGCCAGTACAGTGTTTCACTATTTGCTCTGCAGTTTTCGGTCATTGCTGTGTTGGTGGGTCAGGAAACAATGCTGTGAAATGACATACAGCAGATGTTCTTAGGAAATAAGGTAATTGCTCAGCTACTTCAGACAAGACTTGTTTTTTTCTAGGATACATGTTGGTCTCTCTCTTTGATGTCATAATGTGCATACATTAGGCTTAAGTCACGTATTCACCACACATGGTTCTGGGTATGTGATATCTCTGGGAGCTGGTGTGCATAGTATCTGCACAAAAAATAGAATTCACTTGGCTGAACTCTGAAAAATTGTAATGACAAATACTCCTGGTATTATCTCATTTATTTACTCTTTTAATAGAAAATAATTCAAGGAGCATTTCCTGAGCTATCAGTCTTGAGAGCAGAAGACAAATTACCCTATTGTGAGTGTGAGAGTAAGGCCATAAAATTACACTAACCAAACTATTTCCTGATGTACTATGTCTGGCTGGGATGGGGTTAACTTTCTTCATAGAATTTTGTAAGGTGCTGTGTTTTGGATTTGTGGCTAAAATAGTGTTGATAACATACCAGTGTTTGACTGTTGCTGAAGAGTGCCTGCACAGATTCAAGGCTTTCCCTTTTTCCCCCTCTGTCTCCCAGCCCCCTAGTAAGTAGGCTGGGGGGGGGGAGCAAGAATGTGAGGAGGGACACAGCCAGGATGGCTGAACTAAGTTGTCTGCTGGCTGGGGTAAAATCACCACACCTGAAAAGGAGGGATCTTGTACTTTTTGTAATGAATAATTGTTTTGTAAAGATACCAATAAACACTCTAACTGGATTTCATGAAGAGGCTTCTCTGTTCTTTAAGTACAAAACGTGAAGCATCATGCAATGAGAGTGACTAAGAAAAAATCTCAGCATATCTTCTAAGGAAATAACACTTGAAACATCCTTGGTTTGATTATGACTGAATGTCACATCTTTTTAACTATAGGTTGGTCTATCTTTGCAGGACAAATGCCTTCTGTATTGCCAAGTGTATAATAGGTTCTCTTTCAGAAGAATAAATTGAAAATTTTGTCCAATAAAAAGTATACTTTCCTCTCCATCTACATAACTTCAGATCGTGGAACTATCTAAGTGGGGAAAATGCATTGTATGATTTATTTTCAAGCAGTGCAAACACATTGCACTAAGAATACATGAAAAAATTGTCTTGTCAAATGGTTTGAGCTTTGATAATGTATTAGCAATTGAGACGAGTGAGAAAACTCAACTTTTGGGGAACCAAAACCAATTTAATATTAAAAAAAGAAGGAAAATTCTTGTATGTGTTTCATGCAATAATTAGTACAGCAATTTTTGCTTCAAGGAAGTAATAATTTGCTCAAAAGTTTTCCATCATCTTATCTATCTTCCAAAAGCATTACAGAAGTAAATGTTTTATCAGTTTCTGGAACATGTCCTTACCAAACAGTCGTCTTTCCATCTGCGATTAGAAAGATTTTTTTTAGGATGTAGTTTTCTTAATTAAGAAAAAACTTACTCATTTTATGTTCTCCACAGATGACAAAAGGGAGCAGATAAAAAGTGTTTTGACTCTTTAATGAAAAGTTGGAAGCAATTCACGTCATAGTTTAGCAAGATAAACACAGACTGTGTAACAACTATTGTATAGGGAAGAAGCAAATAATGTGAATGTCTATGTGTGAGGAATCTCATACGGTCTGTTATGTTTTCCAATCTTGTTCTCTCTATTCCTTACGCAAATATTCTTGTTAAGTGTTAAATACAGGAGTAATAGGAATAATTTTTTTTTACAAACCACCTGGACTGATTCCAGAAAACAATGGAGTGCTGACTTGGTTAAAACTTCTGTCAAAATTTATTTCCTTGTACCAGTGCTCATGCACATGTGAAGTAACCCAGTCTTGAAAGTATTTATAATATATGCTTCCAGATCAGCATCTAAGGGAGTGCAAGTGTCAGAAGAGAGGAAGTTAGAAAGAGGATTTGGTAAGAGGAGTGGACCACATTTTGGTGGGGACATCATCTTAACCTGACTGAATAAAACTTGGTAATCACTTATTTTTTTTCTTTGTGAAAAACAAGTGATGGTTCTTATAGATTATGAAAGCTAGAATAGTCTTGCTATTTTAATTAGTGTGGTGTCTGAGGTGATTAAAAACTTCTTGTGTGTTACTTCATATTTTTGTTCAAACTTAAAAAAAAAATCTAATCCAGACTTAGAGAGGAAAAATTTCGGGATTTAACAACAGTACTCTGCTTCTGGGGGTGAGGAGCTCCTGACTTCTTTTCCTCATTATGAAGGTTGACAGATTTTCACAGGTTGTGTCAGAAATCAAATTTTTATTAAAAAAAATAACATCCAGTTAACTTTTAATTCTTGGAAATATTTCACTTTTTACCAGATTTTGAATGATCAGTTGTTGCAGTGGCCTATGGTAATTTCATGATTTCTGCTGAATTCTTGCTTTAAAGGTGTTGATGATTCAAGCAATATATCTTTTTTTTTTTCTTCAAGTAATGAACTATCATACTGTATTAAAATCCTTAATGTGGCTGAACAATAACTTTCCTAGTTAAGGTATATGCAAAATTTCCTAAGCTCAATCTAGTACAATTACACTGAAAGTCTAGTCAAATGCATATTTTATAATTTTTTTTTTTTTTTTCATTTACTTCTCATCTGTTCTTTGATCTTCTGAGAGATCTCTGTCTTTCACTTAGGAAACTATTCTGTTTGAATTCTTAAAGCTTTCTTTTTTAATTAGTATTTTGCGTTCTAAATTCAAGAAAGAAGTGAGAGTCCCAAGATTAATGCTGGCAAATGCATGACATGTAGTTCTTGATTTAAAGTTCTGTTTATGTGCTTGAAATCATCTTGGAGCCAAAGTAATGAATTATTAGTTTTGGCTGCCACATGAAAACAAAGAGCATTATAGTTTATAAAAACAAAGTATCTTATTAATGCCCAGAGCCAAGTTAATTTAGGAATATTTTTTCAAAACAGACAAAATCCTGGGATACTTAGAAGGGTTTTAACAACATTATTAATAACTGCATATTTATTCAGTAGTTATTAACACAGGAAAATGTGACCCTTCTACTCTCCTGTTTCTTATTCTTCCAGGATGTTGGTTTCAGCCAGTAACTGGACAACGTGTATTTGTCTGAAACACAACATTGGAAATCAGTGTACTGCTCTGCAAGTTAGAATGATACCTTCCAGATTTTGGAGTAAAAGTAATCAGAATTTGTGAAAAAAACCCAGGAATAAGTCATGATATTTAAACATTACAGCTTCAGCCTGATAGGGAGCAGAGAGGGCAGTGATGATCTCTCTGGCGATAGGATGCAAGGGAATGGTTTAAACCTGTGTCATGGGAAGTTCAGATTGGATATTAGGAAAAGGTTCTTCACTGGGAGGCTGGCTGAGCATTGGAACAAGCTCCCCAGGGAAGTAGTTGTGGCACCAAGTTAGTGTTAAAGAAGCATTTGTAACTGCTCTTAGATATATGGTTTCACTTGCCCTGTATGGAGTCAGGAGTGGGATCCAATGATCTTCATGGGTTCCCTCAAGATTGAGCTGTTCTATGGTTCTGTTCTGTACTTCAGATTTATTCATAAGCAGCCATTATTACACATCTTTTCAAGATTCCTATTTCACTGAGCAAAATTTCTTCACAGAAATTTTTTTGCCTGTTATTTACAAAATAATTGTTAATTGTAAAATAATTCACAACATAATGAACATTATTAATGAAAATTGCGTAAGTAAAAAAAAAAAAAAAGGGCTGTGGGAAGCTTCTTCCCAGGTAGCAGTCAAAAGATAAAGAGACCTTTTAACCCCTTCTTCTTTAAATTTGCTGTGTTAAAATTTGTCACCTTCATTGTCTGTGCATGTTCTATGGTGTTCTCTCATCAAAGTGACTAAAATGCATCTTAGATTCTGTGTTATTATCTCTTCTCCCCAGGGGAGAAATATGTACAGCACCTTTTTTTTTTTGTTTCTATTTTGTGTGTGTTTTAAGGGTGTGTGTGTTGGGTTTTGGTTTGATTTTTTTCCCTGACATTCACAACAATTTCTGTTAATAGTAAAGAGAGAAGTTCAAATAAACATGCTTTCCACCTGGAGCAGCCAGAGTGAGGTTTCCTAATCCTTTTTTAATAAGAGAGTATGTCCTGCAGTACCAGATGACTCCTTCGTATACTTGTATTTCTGTGATATATATTTTATAACTTAACAAGCCGGGTTACTTTTGACTACAAGGTTATGTGAGGAAGAAGGGGCAGGAAAGGGAGTACACAGTGAGAACTGAGTGTTGGGAAGAAGTGCATTCCCACTGGAGATAGGGAAAAGATACAATCATCAAGGATTTAGAGAACAGGTAGATATAAAGTCAGTGTATTTTCAGAACCAAAGGTTCCTTCAGTTACAATTTAGGAAGTCTTTAAAACATTGTGATTTTATTATTATAAATAGCTTGCTACAATGAGAGATATGCTTTCTCTTTCTTCTCTTTATTTAAGTCCAGGTGTCAAAATCTTTGTTATGAAAACATTTAACAAAATGATATCTATCTGAAGGGAGGTGGAATGGAATAATTTCCTGATTACATTTCTCCTGTGGCTGACTTTGAAAAGGAAGGTTTTTCTTCTGATGTCAGAGAAGGCACTGATAAAAAAAGTACAAAAAAATTCAGACCTGCATGGTGTAAAAATCTTTCAGAAAGTAGCTAGGGAAAAGAGACAAAATTTCAATACATGTGCACAAGTAAGTATGTTAAATATTTGAAGAACTTTAAATTGTGCATACTCCTAGAAATATGTACTCCAGAGAAAAAAAGACATATAACAAGTGTGGTTTATGATAAATACGTATTTCAATTTTAGAAGAGAAAAGCATGATTACGGATGAAAATTCTTTACTAATTGAGTAATATTTAGTGTTGATAATGGTGATATGGCTCTACTGCTTAAGATTTATTGTTACATTTGGTCAGTGTCCATAATAAACTTTAAGATATTTAGAGTTGTTTTCATACTGTTATGGTCAGAAAACATTATAGTACAATTTGCTGTAATAAATTTTCTGGGTTGAGCAGAGAAAACAGCAGTTTACACACATTCTAGATACACATTTTGAACTGATCTGCTTTAAAAATTTGTGCTATGTTTATTCTTCTGTACCTTGCAAAATTTATATAGGTCTTATTGTTTTGTGTTTTTTTTTCTGTTGTTTTTCTAGATCTGTTTGTTATAAATTGTCAGTAACATGCATAGCAAATCTAAGGAGATTCGGTCAACAAAAAAACCAACATACATTTTAAAAGTAAAGAATCAATATAACTGAATCTAATGTATCAGTTAGTGGAGAGAAAATTGTTTTTAGTGCATGCAAAATAATTACTTTTTGGAAAGATCCTGATATTTAGAAGCTCTGTGAAATAATGTGTTTTCACATTTAAGTTTATTCAGAAGTTACGAGTGATTTCCCTGTGCAAAGTAACAAATTCTACCTATTCTAATTTTCTTGGTTTAAGAACTTTAGGAATAACATCAAATTTGCCAAGGATTTTACTTCAGTTACTTTTAAATTTGTATTTCCCATTCAAAGATAAGAAACTTCTTAGTTCCTCACATGTTAGTAGTATGTTATATGTATAACTTACATGTTAAAAGTATGTTACTTTTGAGATGTGTGTTGCAACTTTGAAATAAGATTTTTTTGGTAGACCTAACACATTTTCTACTCAATAATAATAAATTCAGTTTGTGTTGTAACTGAGTTAAGATATAGTAATGAAAATGTTATGTTAATCAGGAAAGAAATTATCTGGTAAAATTGGAACCGTTTTTTTGTCCAAACTCAAAATAGTAAGAATTACTTTTCCACTGACTGCTTAATACATATGTGATATGAATTTTTTAAGTAACTGTTTATATTGAGGATTGACTTCAAAGGATTAAGTAAAGGAGTCTATGAAGGGGAAATACTTTTAAATGATGTTCAAATGAGACTCTGTGAGCCTTGGTGTAATTGAGATGTTAGATCAGAAGATGAGCTGAATCAAATAAACAGCTAAGGTATCAGCTTGAAACTCCTCTCCCTAGTATTTCTTACCATGAGAACAAAACAATGAATGTGGTGCTGTGTAGTTATCAGCCACATGTCTGTGAGCTGAAGCGGGCTCGTTTCCTGGCAGCTACCAACGTGTGAGGGCCTGTTCAGACCTCAAGGGCAGTTTGATTATTTTTTGTGTCATTTAAAACTAATCTCTCAAGTGAAGGAGGCTGAGGGGTGACCTCAGTGCTCTCTGCAGCTTCCTGCAGAGGGGAAGTGGAGGGGGAGGTGCTGAGCTCTTCTCCCTGGGATCCAGTGATAGGATGTGTGGGAATGGTTCAGAGCTGCGCCGGGGGAGGTTCAGACTGGACATTAGGAAACATTTCTTTACCAAGAGGGTGGTCAAACACTGGAACAAGCTTCCTAGAGAGGTGGTCAGTGCCCCAAGCCTGCCAGTGTTTAAGAGACATTTGGACAATGCCCTTAACAACATGCTTTAACTTTTGGTCAGCCCTGGATTGCTCAGGCAGTTGGATGAGATGATTGTTGTAGATCCCTTCCAACTGAACTGTTCTGTTCTAGTCTAGTCTGTTCTGCTGTGTTCTAAAGTCCCCCTCTCTTCTGACAAAATGCTAGTTGCCAGTGAAATATTTAATTCCAAAAATTTTGACCACGCCAATTACTACTCTCTTTTTAATGTTTTTTTCCATTTTTTTAAGAAAGAAAGAACCTGAAATTCAAGACTTGAGTGGTAAGAAACAAAATAACTGTCTATAAAAATAATGCAGAGGTTCTTTTAAATGATATTTTTCCAAAGTGTAGTAAATCAGATGCATGCTACGTTTCTCATATGTATTTATAAGTATATATTTTACACAGTGGGCTTTTCCCACTGAGTAAGTGCCAATTCTTCAATAGAGCTTTTGCTTTACAATAAGGACCTTAATGCATAGTAGTTCTTATATTTGGAGTACCATGTAAGTAGGCCTTTTTCTTGACTCACTGAGTTCAGTATCAGTCACCCTTCTGATGCTTGTGCAAAAAAGGACAGAACCTCATGTGCTTTCTGGACTTAGAAGATCTGTGGGCTGACTTCAAGTGATAGAAATTGATATTAAAAATTTATGAAACTGGATTTTGAAACTAGAAATTACATTTTTCCAGCATACTTATATTCAGTATTCATGGCTATTCCTGTAAAAAACCCCATATGACATGAAGCCCACCATTTGTCAGGAAAGAGTTATTCACAGAGAAATCATCAAGCAACTTTATTTTCAATGGGAAAATAGTGGAACCTTTGAATTTAAAGGTGCATTTGATTATTTTGTTTTAAGGAGTTAAACAAAAATATTTAATAAAAAATATGATTTTTAATAATGCAAAAATGATTTTTAAATATTTTATTTGTGTTTTTTCTGAAGCATAAATTTGTATTAGTGCTGTCAAGATTTATTGAAAATATAGATTCATGGAGGAAAAAATGGAACATTAGTTCTACCTGTCTGTATTGTGCAGCTTATAGGACAATGCTGGTCGATACAGATGGTAGTAAAGGGAAAAATATGTAAAGGAGTATTCAAATTATGAATATTCCAGTCTTTATAGCTTTGAAATCTTTAATATGAAGCTTATTAATCTGTGCTCATCTGTGCTAGCAAACTATACAGGGTTTTTTTTTTCCAAAAGCCCTGGAGGAAAATAGTGGCTTTTGATTGGAATGATGATAATTCCTCTTTATTGCGTTTTTTCCCCTAATAACGGATTAGGAGGAGCTGCAAGCATGTTTGTCATCTCTAGAGCTTTAACACAGTATTTTGTTTCAGTTAGTGCTGCTAAAACAATATGTGATGTGTAACAACTTTTGTGTGAAATAATATTTATATCATAAAAGTTTGGAAAATGTGTCAAAGTTCTGGCATATAATAATGACCATTATTAATTAATTTGTGCATAGAGTTAACTTGTTCTTACTTAGTACTTTGATGATATCTTTGAATACTAAACAAACTTTTTTCATTAATAGGTTGTCTGAGGACTGAATGGATCTCTTTAGAGTAAACAGAATTTTCAGGAGGATAACTGATTCCCTCATTCTCTGAATCAAGGTGGAAGAAAAAATTTGGCTGGATTTTCAGTATTTTAGAGGGAACATCTAGCATGGGTAAGTTAGATTATGAATGAATTCACAAAGGGCTTCACTTTACTTTAGGAAAGTCTGCTTTTGAATTACCAGTTGCATTAATAAACATCTGTGTCACACAGTACGAACGGCTTTCTCACGTAAAGGGCTGTCAGGAACTCACTGTAGTGGAGACAGCTCAATTTCCAAATCAAGACGCTCATGGAAGGCAATTTAACAGTGAGAGCACCAGTGATGTTCTGTCTTCTGATAGAAGTTATAGTTCTGGAAGATGTTGATACAAAATACTATAGGTATAAAATATAAAATGATTGGAAACAACAGAAAGAAGTTTTTTTTTGTTTGTTTGTTTGTTTTTTTTTCTGTGTCACAACAAAGAAAACAGACACTATTTTCACAGTTTTCTTGAGGTGATTGTTAGCTGAATGAATATTTATGTTGTCTCCAAGCTCTTGTAATCCAATCTCCTTAAAGTGAGTATGTCTTTGTGCCTCACGTTTGATTTCTAATGCTAGAAAAAACAAGTTTGGATGTCTTTTACTGAGTGACTTCTTCCCTCCATCAGTGCTTTCAGCCTGAAATCTTTTGCAAGTTCTGTTGTCTGTTCCTACCTCTGCCTTCCGAACTTCTGAAAACCAGGTTATTGAATAAAGTATATTTTTACACTGTGCTTGTCTCAAGAAATTAGTCTCCGTGAGTTGTTCAAAACTATATTCTTTAGACTTCTAATGATGCAAGTCACACATTTATTTTCTGCCAAAAATGCAAAAGAGGGAAAGGAGACTTGATAATCTGGGCACTGAATGAGACAAATTCTGTGTAATCATGCGAATCACCATTTGGCTGGCTTTTTTGGACAAAGTAGCTCATTGTCCACCTGCTACATGGTAAGTCTGCATGGCACGAAATAAGAGAGAATTCTTCCTGCTTTGTGTCATCACAGTTCAGTGCTATTACTGTGTCACTGGTGTTTGCATTTTGCTATACTGATACTAATTTTTTTTTTTATGGAAGTTTTCTGTGCTAACAGAAATGCCAGTCTGAACATTCATTTTGTCAAAGATAGCCCAATACTAAAATAAGACTATAAAATGACTGACTCTTTTTGATGTATCTCAGAGTAGCAATTATAATTTTTCTTGTTTAACAGCCAAATTATAGTGGAGACTGAATCCCTTCGGATTCTACAATATTTTAATGTACAAGGAATATCCTAAACCATGATGTGCATTGCACATCATAATCTATATTGCACATTATAATCTATATTATAAGGTTGGTGATATTTTCTGGGCTTTATAGAGTAACTTGTAAGTAATATCTGCAAGACTGCATTTTAGTCAATACTTCCACAACTGGACATATAAGTAATGTAATTCTTGTAGTATGTTTAGATTTTCCTATTTTGGACAGTTTTTTGCTGTATTTTTCATAGTCAACTGCATGGGTCTTTTGCAAACACTATTGAACTGTGATCTATGGTTTGGTATTAGTTATGCTGCATTCACTCTTGTGTTTTGGTTTTTTAATTAACCAAAGGTCTTACTAGAAAATATTAATAACTTTGGAGAGCTATTCTTATCTAATCCAAAACAACATTTACTTAAATCCAGATGCCTATGATCTGACTTCATTAGCATATCTTTCACTATCCCAGTTAAAGAATACTCTTAAAAACTATGGGCATACCAAGTACGTATTCATATCAACTGCGATAAAACACAGCAAGATATTTTTCTTTTGCATTCTAATAACCATACAGCTGCCCTTACTTTCAGACTACGGCAGACTCTGATTAAAAACCTGAAGCTTATTTACATTTCAAACAGTTTACTCCAAGTTTATCTTAGCACTTCCGATGAAGTTGCATACGGAGCAATGTGTTCTGGGAAGACTCTTGCCACTTCCCCTGGGGGTGGTGATGCCTGCTGGAGTGCCGCCGTGTCTCCTTCTGTCTATCCTTTCTCTAGCTTGCTACGTACACTAGCAATCTGTAGAGCAGGCAACAAGCTGTGAAAGACATTTACTGTCCTGGTGCTGCGTTGGTTCTGTCTTATTACTGGATATAATGGAACTGCTGTCCAAGAAAATAGAGGTTTTTAGCCTGCTCTTACTTCAGAAGGGTAAGTGTTAGTTAGGCCAGGCTCCTAGGAAGCCTCTAAGGCAGCCCAAGTTTGTACTGCAGCTAAAAGAAACACATATTAGCTGAGTCCCACTTCTGTGCCATTATTTTTCATTAGTTGGCACAGGCTTTTGTGCAGCTGTTTGTTGAAATGAGTTAGGGAAACTATCCAGCTTAAAGCTAACACAAGCAAGGAAACAGAAATTGTTACTTTGAAATCCAGATGATAGGCCAGACCTGATACTACTTAGAAACCCTGATATCAGAGCCTTTCCAAAGAAGAATTTTTCAGAACCATCTATCATATACATTTTCAAGACAAGACCATGTTAGGATGCTGGGTCTTGTCTGAGAGATTGCTGAGATCTTTGTAGCATTCTTAAAATGAATGATAAGGATTCAGTTGATGTTAAATCTGTTATTAAAGGGCATGTTCTGCACCAGATTTAAAGAACAGATTTTATGACATCCATGAACACTGAACCACCTGTTTTTGTGTTAATTCATGTATGTTGTACATCTCTGAAATGAGATCCACAAAGCAGAAAGAACCTTTTAGCACTTTAGGGGGAAAAGGGTAAAATGCCTTGGAGCACTTCTCAGGTAATTGTTTGGAGCATTTCACACTGTAGTTCCACCTTTTTATTCCCCGTGAATAAACAAAAAATGTATTTAAGAGATGTATGTCTTTCTTTGTAGTCTTTTCAACATTGAAATCCATGACAGAAATTTGACCATAGCCATATATATATATTTTAGAAAGAATCACTTTTTTGTATTAATTTTGGATCTAATTTTACAAGGCAGTATTCTGGTCTAAGCTATAATGGTCTATTTCAAAACAGTAGATATATGGCTGTTCAATGCATATGTGACACAAGCAAACTCTGATCCTCAGTCAGTTGAATTATTCCTTCTGTCATCTGCAGGCTTTTTCACTGGTTAACAGCGGTCTTCTCATTGACAAGACAGGACTTTCTGTTGTTTTCTTTTGACTCATGTAAGTGGTGACAGGAATAGGACCCCAAAAGTCCTGATCACTTATGTTCTCTGAAGTGGAGAAAATACTCAGACATGATTTGTGTAGCTATGATCTTCTCATTTATGTTCAGCTTGTGATCACCTGAGATTAGCTGGCTATATATTGGCAAAACCACTGTGACCTGATGGAATTTTAATGCTACAGAAGTGCTTTTTGCTGTTGAGTTCCTTCAGAAAGCATAGCCTCAGGCACTTCTGATAAGTGAGGTTGTGTTTGGTATTTTATATGACATTTCCAAGACATCTTAATATCTGTTTATCTGATAAACTGAAACTTACTATCGTTGTATATCCAGAGCAATAAAGTGCTCTACAATGAGATCAACAGTGGTTTCTAGAATGCTATCTAGAACCACAAGGTTCTCTAGAATGAGCTCTAGAATTAGATCTAGAATGCTATCTAGAGCTATCTCTAGAGTGAGCTCCAGAATGCTCTCTAGTACCATAACATTGATCTATAACGAGCTCTAGAATGCTTTGTAGAATGCTTTCTGGAACAACAAATTTATCTAGAAACGAGCTCTAGAATTAGATCTGCAGTGCTCTCTAGAACCATAAACTGTTCTAGAGTGAGCTCTAGAACCTTAAAGCTACCTAGAATTGGCTCTAGAGTGGTCTCTAGAATGCCATCTATAGGCATAATGTGATCTAGGATGAGCTCTATAATTTTATCTAGAGGCATGAAGTGATCTAGAATTAGATCTAGAAATGTACATTTTCTAGAATGGTATGTAGGACCTTATCTAGAGCAATAACAAGCTCTAGAACCCTCAAGCAAGCTAGAACCTAATTTAGAATCACCTTCCTGACAAAACTTCAACTCCGCACACTGCCAGCTCATGTTTAATTTTTTTTTCTGACACATCATTTCCAAATGTTCTTACAGATGACCCATGTCTCTCTGTCTTGGGCCATAGACATCCTCCCATAGCTCACCTGAGCATCTAGCACCAAGGTCCCCAAGGTCTAGAGCAATTTCAGTTCCTCCATGGAAAACGTCTCACTCCCAGTGCAAGGCTATGCTTTTTATGTAGGGACTGGAGGGAGTAAGGAGTTTAAAGAGCTGGTAGGGCTGAGTCGGGGCATTGTGTGGAGGGGACAGAGAGGGAGACACTGAATCCTGAAGCTCTCTGGAGCTGAAGTGTCCTGGGTTGTGACCTGCTCTTCACAGCATAGGAGATGTGACTGTTCTGCTAAAATTGTAACCCAAGAGTCAGTGTATTCATTCAGGAAGCAGGACATCTCGGTTAAATTGCCTGTTTCCTCTCATCTGGTGCCTTCCAGTGCCCCAGGAAGTGCCCCAGACTTGTTCCAGGCTGGGGAAATAGGAAAGCCGAGGGGCATGCAGGCGGGTAGGCAGACACTTGGTCTGTCTGCTGGTGAAGTTGAACTATTGTGCAAAGGAGAATTCAGAATTCATTGGACCAGAAAGACTAAAGAAAATTTAACACATCTGAGTATTGTAAGATCACAGTGAGGTGACCTTGAACTATGCTGTCTGTAAGAGGCCATACTTTTTACGTTATTGTCTCAAAGTTTGCTGAAATGGACAAGTCCTGGCCAAGGTTCCAGGACTCCTTTTGTCTGAGACACCCTGAAGGACAAGCCTTTGCCAAGGTTCCAGGAATCCCTTTGTTTAAGAGATGGACACGTCCGGGGCTACAAAGAGAGATAAGATGCAGATTAATGGCCCTAAAGTGGTCTTTTTGTTTGGGCCTATCTCAAGGAAGATAGCCATCTCCGAGGAA
>NW_010097971.1:0-3764 GCF_000699245.1 Pterocles gutturalis
TCCCAGCCTCAGGCTGAACATGTCACCTCATCCAGCCTGTTCATCGGAGCACAGCAGGGCTGGCAAAGCCTTGCCTGACCCATGGCGTTTCTCACTCGGGGGGTCTCTGGGCTGCAGCCACAGCACAGCTGCCCATAGGTGTGCATGGCGAGCAGCAGTGAGACATGTCCCCAAGGGCCTCACAGCCCCTCACTCCCTTCTCCAGCACACGGTGATGCAGTGACTGAAGCCAGGGTCAGGCAACCATGGGGTCAGGATCCCCAGGTGCCTGGTGAGGAGCAGGAAATATAACTAACCCATCCCACCGGGACAAGCGCCGCAGCCGGCAGCTCGGCCCCACTGGACAGGAGCCAGGAGGAGGCAGGAAAAGTGGCTGTTGTGGGTGGATGGCACAGGGCACTGCTGCCCACTGAGCTCTCAAATACTCCCTCAAAAGGTTTGCGCTGGTTTCCCCAGCCTTCCTGAGCCCAGCCCTGTTTGAGCTTGGCTCGGCCCCATTGTAACCCAGTCCTCGGCAGCCCAGGTTTATATGTGCACTTCTGTTCCTTTAGCCAGCAGGAACAGCAGGGCCTGACACGAGATTTAGGTGAATAGGAGGATGAAAGGAGAGATGATGACAAGAGGCAAAGAAACAGTAAGGCTGGCTAGCTGGAAAGCATCCAGACCTAGAAACCTGGGACTATGGACCACAGCAAACTTCCAGCACAGTGTCTGCCTGCGGAGCTCAAACACGGCATTGAGCAGGAGCCTGTGCCTGCCCATCCAAACTTAAATTGCTGATCTGCTCTCTGGCAGCTTCACTTTGGGCAGCTGGCCCTCTCCCACATAAGGCTCAGGCACGAGTAACACATGCGGGGGTCTGCTCCCCAAAAAACCTTGAATTTGGCCACTTTGGTTTTTGGGGAAAAAAAAAATCCATCTATGTGTTGATCGATCCATCCAGTGTACTTGCCGGCCTTTTGGGACAGTGAGAGGTCCCTGGTCTGTCCTGTTCACTAGTATAGCCACAGCCAGCCTGCACTAAGCCGCTGCCACTCACAGTGTATCCTCAGGAACGCGGTGCAACCCTGGGTGCAACATCCTGCATGGGCCCCGGGGAGCACCGCTTGACGTGGGTGCAGGTGTCCACTGCTCCGCAGCCCGGATGGCTGGTGCTGCCTGCCTGACCGCCCATGCAGGGGGGGGTCTCAGCCACTCCCCTGCCACAGCTGGGAGGATGTCCTCGTGTCACACAAGAGCTCCCCGGAGGGGTGGGGATCCGGGGGAGGAAGAGGAAGGCCCTCTGCAAGCTGACCCCATATGGCAACTGCCCTGTAAGGGAGGACAGGAGGGTGACAACATGGTCCTTCACACCCACCTTGTACGTTTGGGTTTTCCCCCAGGTCTCCACTCTCCTGCTTTACTCCTTCAGTCGACTGCTCAGTGCTGGGCTGTCCTGCTCATCTTCCTCCATTTATCCTGGTCCACAGCAAACTGGCAGCTCATGTGGTTTTTTAACCTTATTTGTGTCTTTACTTTTTTAAACTCTGCAAGGGTAATTCTTTAAAACGTTTGAACTTCTGGGGTGTCTAGCTCTAGAGATCCTCCCCAGCACAGAGAGCCCATCTCAGACAGCATCTCTTTTCCCAGGGATGGGCCGACTGCAGCAGGAAGAGCTTCCTGCATGCTCCAAGTTCCCTTCCAAGCAACATCACCGGTTTGGACCTCTCCTTCAACTCCTTGGTCATACCCCATCATGGGACTCTCTTGATGCATTTCCCTTCCCTGCGCTCCCTCAACCTCTCTAGCAATGCCCTGCTGGCGTTGGGCCCAGCAGTCTTCTCCAGCCTTGGGGCACTGCGTCTTCTGGACCTGAGCAGCTGCAGCATCACCTACCTCCATGCAGATGCTTTCAAGGGCTTGGGAAACTTGCACACACTACTCCTAAGAAATAACAGTCTGCAAGAGCTTGAGGTCCCTTTCTTCCTGCCGCTGAAGGCTCTTTTCCACCTGGACCTGCAGCACAATGCGCTGGTCTCTGTGGACGCTTTGAGCCTGCAGCTGATGGAGGCAGTCCCGCAGGTCCGGCTGGAAGGGAACCCCTGGGTCTGCGACTGCACCGTGTACCCTCTGCAGCAGTGGCTGCAGCACAGGCAAGGTGAGCAGATGGGGTGGGTGGCAGGAGAGGGGTTGGGCGGGAGGAACCCCACGTACAGCGGTCCCACTCGATCCTTTTGCTCCAACCCCTGGGCAGGCTCTGAGATGGCTCCAAGGACCTCTCCCAGCCTGCTGAGGGTCACAAAACTGAAATGTGTTAGTTCCTTGCTTGCAGTTACACATGACACCAGAGATTTCTGGGAACAACAGGATAATTTAGGAACTCTTTTGGGAAAGAGGCTGCACGTATATTTCAGCCCCTAAATCTACCTATTTGTATCTATGTGGAGCGACCATATTTCCAAGAGCTACTGAGCACTTGGCAGCTCCTCCTGTGGAGCTGGGACTCTCTGAGCTCAGCTCCCAGGTGAGAGCAGCCCTGCAACAGTGGGGTTTCTATCAGTATCCACGAATTTGGCATTATCCATTTAAAAGGAGCCTGCTAATCACAGTCACACACTCGCATGGTTCCTTGGTCAGGGAATTTTTTCTTTAGATGTGCCTTACAACATGCTGAGGGTCGGTGAGGCTGAAGGGCAGAGCAAGGAGCACGATGTGATGTGTGCCATCGACCCAGGAGCAAGCAGAGATCATCTTCTCTAAACTGGGAAGGGGATGAGCAAAGACACCCCGTCCCACCTTGGCTTATGTGTCTCCCAGCTGTGCAGGTAACCTGCGCATCTCCCCCCGGGCTGCGGGGCCGGGAGGTCGCAGCTCTAGATTCCCAGGACCTGGGCTGCCAGATGAAGCAGCGGTTTCCTCGGGAGGTCAGCACGGCGCAGCAGATCACAACGACCCACAGCAACAGTAAGTTGTGCAGCTATGGAGGTGTCCATAAGGTCTATCTCCCTCCTGCCCTCCACCACCCCAGAGGGGACAGCAGGCAGGGACCCCCTGCTCTGCTCTGCAGTCCCACGACTCAGGCTGCCTGGCCAGCGCTGGTACAGTGGCTCCATGGGGAGGGTGGCCTCCGGTGGTGGCTTGGTGGGGAAGGTGGCCACCACCTGGTGGTGTTTGCTGGCTTTGCAAGAGAAAAGGTAGCAGATGGCACAGTGGAGCCACATGGAGCACTGACTCCACAGTGATGGGCACCAGTATCAGACATTGTCTGTCAGTTTTCCCCACAGTGTTCACACACCCTTGGTAGCTTGCTCTTGGTGAAGAGCATTTATATTGTTCCCAATAAAATCAATCCAGTGCTGGCTGCATGCTGTAGGCCTGCACGGGGCTGGCTGGGGTAGTGCTGGGTGTGCCGCAGGCTGATGCGCCATGCGCTGACGTGTCTTTCCTGCACCGCAGCCACCACACTGCCCACCGGGAAGGGAGGAAGGAGCTGGCCATACCTGGTGGGCTTCCTGCTGGCAGCAATTGGCATCTCCATCCTGATTGCGCTGGCTGCCAAGTGCAAGCTCTTCCACAAGAACTTCGCCAGCTACCGCCACCGGCCGCTGCCTGAAACCAGCTCAATCGGAGGCAGCCCCATGGAGGACGGCAGCGGCTGGGACAGGGGCTCCTCAGGCCAGGAGGCCAGCAAGAGCAACGCCATGCCCGGTGTTGCTGACCTGCAACCTGAGGATGATGATGGCTTCATCGAGGACAACTACATCCAGCCAAGCGAGCAGCTGCCG
>NW_010097971.1:3792-6961 GCF_000699245.1 Pterocles gutturalis
AGCCCAGCCACCACCGCTGTGGCCTCTCACTGGCCCCCCCACCTCCATCCCCTTCCTGCCCTTTCCCACCTGCCCTCGGCTTTTGGCCACACATGGCTGGGGGCAGGAGGAAAGGAGCAGAGAGGAGGGGGAAGATGGGGTGGTCTGGGAATGGTGACAGAGGCTGAAGGCAGCCGGCCCCACGGTGCCCCAGCGTGGCACCAGCGGGGCTGCACCCGCATGGGGACGCCAGACCTGCTGCTGCTCTCCCAGCCCTGCTCAGGTGCTGAGGATGAAGGGGGTGGTGTCCATTGCACCCAGGCAGCCTGCTTGGAGTGGGAAGAGGAGCCTGCCCTGGTGCTCCCTGCAGGGTCTTGGGCACCAGCCCCACTGCCCCACAGCACCAGACCCAGCCCGGCTCTGTCCCTCAATGCGTTGTCACTTGGGGGGGTGATTAAAGCATGATTGAACCCTGCCTCTGCCTGCCATGGTTTGTTGGGGCTCTGCCAGTGGCAGGGCGGGGAGGAGACCCCCAGCCCCACAGCTGAGGTGTGGCTCTTTTTACATGTGCTTGCAAGGACCATAAAGACGTTCCTCGTTAACTGCGACGGGGAGGGAACAGGTCTGTGGCACAACAAGTGCTCTTGTGCAAACAAACCTGTTACCTGATCTGGTGAAGGACTCCCGGCTGCATCGTCACAGGGCTTCTGTGCACATCCCTCCAGCGCTGCTTCCCACTGCGTTCCTTCCCAGTTTTCTCTCTCCAGCAGGATGTGCTAGAAAGTCACTTACCTTTCCCATGTCAGCTCTGCAGAGCTGAGCAAACTTGTTGGCAGCACCAGTTGCAGCAGCAGGCCAGCACGTGCGCTGGGGTGAGACAGCCTTGTGCTCTGCCACCCATTACAGAGCCCTGTCTGTATCTGTAAGCGGGGAGTTACACGAACATTATAATTTTTGCATTCCGGTCATCTTTGTGGTACGATAAACAGCGCATGAGGCACAGGTAACTCCATGTTGTTTCTGCCGTAGCTGGTCATGTCTGCGTGGGTCATGCTGGAGTTAAATGCAGGGAGCAGCAGCGGCATTCCCCCTTAGTAAGTGATTCACAAGGCTGGTACCTTCCGGCCCAGAAGATTTCCCAGGGTCCAGCCCAGTCCTTACTGTCCCTGATAGCCCAGGAATTTCTCCATCATGCTCCGGAGCATGGAGCATCATCAGAGGGATGGCATTTCCTGCAGCCCTGCCGCACGGCCAATTCCCCCATCGCCTTCCAACCTCCATTGCACTGCAAACTGCCTTTTCACTTCTCTGCTTATTAAGATATTTATAGAGCACAGTGTGTACAAAAGTAAATAATACATGTCAGGGAATGTAAACCGAAGGGGACGACTGGCTCAGGCGCTGGATGGGCAACACAGGCCAGGGACTTAAAGCACCTTCCAGAAAGGGAACGTGCTATATGCAGCCAGGAGGAGGAAAACCTGCTGGTTTAGTGGTCAGCCAGTTTTTGCTCTTAAGTACTGTATTTCTAAACTGAGCTTTACTTTTGCAGTCACTGCCTCATGTTTTGCCTTCTGGGGTCATCTTAACAGCTATCTGTGAAAACACAATGTATGCTGTAATTTTTTGAAATTTCTAACATATTTCAGGTAAGATATAGGAGACAAATCTAAGGGCTGGGAAAATCCATTTTGGTTATCTTTTGAAAGGTATTTTCTGTGATTTTCAATATGCTTTTCAATCCCACGAACTCACGTGAAATGCAATATTTTACTTCTGGTCTCAGTAATGTCTTACAAGAGATTAAAAATACAACTGCTTCCCAGGCTTATTTACCCAGGATCTCTCTTCCCTCAGTACCAAGCGGTGGGTTGCTTGTTTACTTTGACCCTGCTGGGAGGCCCACCCGTTTATTCTTTAACGGAGCAGACGTGGCTGTTTGTCCTGTGTGCGGGGTCCCCGTCCCACACCAGCCCCTCTGCCCCTTCTCCAGGCAGCTCCAGTGCAAGCAGGCAGGAGCCTGGCAGCTCGCATGGGTTGAAATGCATCTGGCACACAGAGCTGGGAGTACAAGGGGGTCAGAGCAGAAAAGGAGGAGCCTTCGCAAGGGGGGTCCCCCCAGGGAGCTGCGGAAGGGCTGCGCTGAGGCTGGCGGACGGAGCAGTTGCAGGTATGCAGGCAGACTGGTTCCAGGCTCGCTGCAAGCGGCAGCTGCCGCCGTGAGGCCTCGCGGCAAGCGGCAGCTGCCGCTGTGAGGCTGAAGGTTCAGCCCTACCGCAGGGCGAGAGCTTCTCTGTAAACAAACCAGCCACACGGATGTATGCAGGAGGCTCTGCATGTGCTATGTGAGCGCCTTTCCGGGGCACAGCAAGGTCCTGGGTTCGCAGAGTGGTAGTAAGGGGGACGGGCTGTGTCGAGGTCCTTAAGTGGAGGGAGATGCACACGCAGCTGGAGGTGGGGATCGTGTATCAGGGAATAAGTACATGCATTTGGGGGACTGCGGTGGCGTTGCCACGCTAGCTGATGAGCCAAAACCACAGCCGCAGGAGGGACCCTGAGCTGTCATGATTTCTGCCCTGGGCTCAGCCTGAGCAGAGGCCAGCTCTGCACAGCCCTGCCACCTCTCGCTCTGCAGAGAGGCTGGCACTCAAGCATCATCTTCAACACGGTCTACTTCTGCAACACTTTATTGTGTATTTCTACACACAGACAGGAACCGAGAAAGGAACAAAGGAGCACCGAGTCGGTGCCTGGCGCAGCACAGGCTGTCCATCTGGGCAGCCAGACACCCAAAACGCCGTCTTTGGGGACAGCCTATTTGTAGCCGTTACTTCTTCAGGTTGCTGACATGGCCCCCGAGTGTCCTTTTCTGGCACAACTCATGGGCACTTGGCGCACATTTTGAAGGTGCTATGGTCAGGAGGATTCACAGTGACACAGAGGCAGTGTGGAGCTGAGAGCTGGGCACAGTCATGCATCTTCACAGAAATGCCCAGATGTGCAAAACAGCTGGCGTGCAGGCAGCTGTGGCCTGTCCACACCTGCAGGCTGGGGGAGCTGGGAGTAACCGCTAATGCACTGATGCAGGCAGACGTGTGCACCTTGTCATTGCTGCACAGGCACTGACAATGGTGACGGTGCAAAACTGTCCAGCTCCGGCCTGTCCCTCCCTCTTTGTGTGCACAGCGGT
>NW_010097971.1:6980-9436 GCF_000699245.1 Pterocles gutturalis
AGGGGAAGGACGGCTCTTTGATTTGCAGAGGATTTAGCACTGAAGAACCTGATCTTAGTAACACTCTCTGAACTCTTGGGCAGATTAAGGGAAGCGATGCAGAGAGAGGAGGAGACAGCAGTTTAATAGAATCTATGGATGATGTGAAAATGTCAGAGAAAAATGTAGAAATAACAGAGATCCAGAAAAGAAAAGACAAAATTATGTTCCTGTACTTTGGGGAAAATTATCAAAGGCTTCAGGGGAAGGAAAGCCAGCAAGAACAGGGCGAGAGTGGATGAATACAGAACTGCCTTCATGTGATCTGAGTGCATCAGTGATGGTGTGGTCTGCAGCTGCGAAGGGATGAAGTCCTTATCGTCCAGCACATACCTGCTGGGGGTTCACCGATGCTGAACTCTGACACTGCCTCCAGGTGTGACACGGACAGTCGTGCTGTTACTAAGGGAATGAACTACTGTCGTCTTCTAAATCAATTTGCTACCAGGCACCAAAAAATAATAGTTCAGTCTTGTTCCATTACAGAGGGAACTTAGCAAATAATGATCAAAAATAGCAGCTGGGTCAGAGCAGCTCAGGTGAGGGGGAGTTGGGAGCAGAGAGGAAGATGAAGAGGAAGAGAAGGTTATGCAGGAGCAGCTTTGCTAGGAGGTTAGGATCTGTGTGTATGGAAAGTGAAACAAAATGGTTTGTGGGTCTGTGAAGGAAATTTGAATTTTGACAGGTAAATTAGCCTCAAGTCACAGGAAAAGTTCCTGGGGGCGAGTTGTTAGTCTGCCTCTGGAAAAGGCACCTCAGTGACAGACACCTTGTAGAGATAAAACACCAAAAAAGCTCCAGGTAAGGCCCAAGTGGCAGCAGAACAACTCTTCTGCCCTGTAGCAGCTGCAGCCCTGGGGAGACAGAAACAGCACGGGAGCACGGAGGGGCCGGGATGAGCTGCAGCTCCTCGGCAGCAGGGATGTCTGTGCTTGGGAAGCTCCTGTCAGGGGGCATCAGTGGCCCCCCCTCGCACCACCCTGCAGGGCAGCAGTTCTCGCTGAGGAGCAGCCCCAGACCCTGGCTTTGGGCATCCCATCACCCCAGGGACTGCACCTCGCTGTTCATGGCTCGCGTGGCTGGAGCACACTGGTGTGACAACAGCACCCTGACACAGCACTGATAACCTGACCAGACCCTGACACCAGCACCCTTTGATCACCCCTGTGATAAAACACAGAAGATGGTGGGCTGCAGAAAGGTAATACTGGAACAGATGCTGGCATTACAAATACAAACAGCATTTCGTATACGGTTCAGCCATGTGGGGGGCTCTGGCACACAGAATCTCACGCAAATCCCAGGCTTGCTTTCACAGACACACAGGTGCTTTCTGGGGAGCTGCCCCTGCAGCTGTACCGCCCACCAAGCTCCCTTCACCTGTGCTGCCCTCCTGCAGACACACAGATTATTCCTGCCGTTCATCAGCTTCTAGGGACTCTGCTTTGCTCAGGGGTAGGGCGGGAGGGGACACAAGACACAGGGCATCGCAGCGTGCTCAGCGTGTGCCCACCTCCGTGGGCTCGGAGGCACGAAGCACTGGTGCCAGCCAGGACAGGGGTCTGAGCTGGCAGCTCTGCAGGGAGCACAGGGAGGTTTTACACCATCCACAGTCACAGCCTCTCCTGCCAGGAGAGTGCACGGCACAGCCCAGGAGCTGCAGGAACCGAGCAAGTCCCCAGCTGGGGTACAGGACAGGCTCACCTTTACTCTGTGACAGGAGTCACAGCCGGGCAGGCAGCAGCTGTCACAGGAGGCTTTGTGGAGATGAAACGTGGATGTGCCAGGTCGCAGAGCCCCTCCAGGCACTCTGAGTCCCTGCTGTGCCGTCAGCCCGGGGCAAAGCAAATGCCAGTCACCTCCAAAAGAAGCGCAAGGCACGCCACAACACTCGCCCATCTGTGGGGAAAGGCCAGCACAAGCCCTGCTGATGGGTCGCATCCAGTGAGGCTCCCGCATGGGGGTCCTGGGTCAGATGAGGTTTGCCATGCTGGAGGTGGGAGGAAGCCGCCTGTTTGCAGCGAGGCGGCCAGAGATGGTGAAGACCCGGATCTCGCCGGGCTCCAGGCTCCGAGGAGCAGCCTGACGGCAGGAGGTGCAGAACAGGTAGAGCAGCAGGCAGAGGAGGATGGCACTGCCAGTGGTCAGGAGGACAACCCCGCTGGTGAACATGCTGGTGAGCGGCCGTGCGGGGCTGAGCTGCATGGTCGTGGTGGAGAGGATGGTGAGCACCACCCCGCAGACCACCAGCACCAAGGCACTGAGCAGAAGCACCAGGCAGTCCGAGAAGCCCCCGCTCTTCAGGAGCTCAATCTGATCCCGGCTGCGGATGCAGTTCATGTCCTGGATTGCAGAGCTCAGCAGCTGCTTCAGCAGCACGAGCAGGGCCAGGAGGCAGAGCGTGGTGCCCACGGCCA
>NW_010097971.1:9541-11722 GCF_000699245.1 Pterocles gutturalis
GGGGGCGGGGGGGGCGCCCCCCGCCCCCCCCGCCACTCCCCAGACCGGCTGCTGGTGCTGTACAGCAGGATGATGCCCCCGATCCCGCAGGCCAGGATCAGCACCACAGCCATCCCATAGCACAGGATGGACTTCTTGGGGTCCTGGAACCACCAGAGCTCCACATGCTCCTCCAAGATGTTCCTCTGGATGTGGTCCGCGTCTGCAGGGCTGCGGGGGTTGCTCAGCTCTGCCAGCTCCGGCATGGTGGGCAGCTGGACAGGGAGGGCACGGTGGGGTGGTTGCACAGATGAATCTACACCCTTCCAGCGAAGTGGAGGGTCAAGGCGGCAGCAGTTGCAAAGGCAGCTGCATTTCTCAAGTGGGGACGCCTCTGTCTCATTCTTTGGAGCCAGGTAGAGCTCCCTTCTGCAGCAGTGCCACCTGGAGAGCTACGGTCCATGTGCTGGGGCTGAGCCCACCCCCCAGGCAGGGCTGCAGGACACGGTGGAGCATCCCCAGAGCAGCACCGTAAGGGAACAAGCAGGGCTGTGTCCTTCCTTTCCTGTGTCTTTCATCTGAAACAGTCAAGAAGAGAAGATACCATTAGAGACCCTGCCCCACATTACCAAACCATCTCCTACCAAACCCTGGGCCTTGCTTGCTCCAGGCTGGCCTTCAGACCTTCCCCTGCCTCCCCTGAAAAAGCCCTGTGCGTTGGAGCACAGATCAGCCACGCACAGACCTCCACACGCTGTGGGGGGACCTCAGCCCCGCTCAGAGGCTACTGGCACAGGACTCTGCCTGCAGCTGGTGCTGGCAGCAGGGCAGGGAGGGAGAAGAGGCAGGTCCCTCCGGGGATAAAGCCCCATTCACAGCTCCAGCTTCACATGCTCCCTCATCAGCATCAGCCTCTTGTCACCAACTGGCTCTGCTGTCCAGAAGACAGTAGGAGGTGGGGGTCAGGACCGGGGCTTAACCCTTCCAGTCCAAAAAAAGCTGCCCTTGCTGGATGTCCCCAGCCCTGTCTCTACCCCTGCACCGCTGGCGGTGCCCCCTCCCAGGTTCCCTAAAGAAGCGTGATGGTTACATCTCCAGTGGTCTCAGCACTTCTCTGGAAAGATCCCCCCAAAGAGCTGGGACCTGACACCCCACAATTCTGCTTTCACCTGTGCTCCTTCTGGTCCCTGAGCACGGCATCACCGGATGGGAGCAGGGGAAAGGCATGGGCGGCTGCAGGACGGAGGCAGACTCCATGGTGCTGTGCTTAGCTGGGCTGCCCTCCGCACAGCGCCTTGTCTCCAGCCCCAGCCCGGCTTCCTGGGCTCATCACCTCCCCAGCATCCTGGCCTCCCCTAATGCTTCTCTGGGTACAGTTTTACACCAAGAGTGGAAACCACGTGCGTTTCTCTCACATAACATCCTGCCCCGGCCTGCGAGTGGTCCGGCTGGTCCCACAGCACCAGAGAGACCCTCCAGCACAGCCAGTACCCAAAGCAAGGAGAGGTGCTGGGGAGGATGGGGCGGGGGGCATCTCAGGTACAGCTGAGCCCTTGAGACATGGGGCAGACCCTGGAGACCCCAAACTGCCTCTGCAGTCACCTCCCAGACAGGACGCGCTCCCCTGGCCATCATGGGCACATGCACACAAACTGCTCAGAGTCCCACAGGAGCTTGTGGCGGGGACAGGAACTGATGCAGATCCCCTGTGTCAGAGCTGTGTCACTTCTCCCGGGTGGGGGAACAGCCACACAGCACCCTGCCTGCTAGAAAGGGCTCTCCAGGAGCCCATCAGCCCACACCAAACACTCTCCATTTGTCTTTGTGCTTGCTCTGCACAGTGCCGGGACACTGGGCGGGTGGGGACGATTTGTGACCTCCATGACCAGGGATCTTTCCTCCCACAGCTCTCCCTGTCCTCAGACCACGTCCCCTTATGGCATTACCTCTTCTACCTGCAAACGCTTCAAAATCCCCCTCTGTTGGAGGGTGCTGGGAACATGGGGTGGGGGAAGAGCCAGCGTGGGGTGGGGGAGGAAGGAGGACAATAGCGTGGGGGTGCCCGAACCAGACACCGCCTGACAGTGTCAGGCCAGGCTCCTCCTGAGTCACTCCCCGGCTATGATGGAGCATGAGGTCACTTTGGACATGGCTCGGGGCATGCTGCCAGCCGGCAGCACGTGTCCAGGAAGTCTCTAACCA
>NW_010097971.1:11778-15504 GCF_000699245.1 Pterocles gutturalis
GCTGCTGGTGCTGGAACTGCCTGGGCAGGGAGCGGGATGGGATGCAGAAACCCAGACTCCAGAGGGTACACTGGCCTGGAGGCCCCTGGGAGAGCTGCAGTTCCTGGCTAAAGCCAGAACAATCAGAAAGCATAAATTAGGAAGAAAAAAAAAAAAAGCTGTGGTTGAACATACTGATTTGTGCCTGCTGGGACCCACCTTGAGTTTGCATGGGACAGCAGATACCTTGTGCTGTCCACATGAGCCCAGGGCACGGGTCCCCGAGAAGGTCGGGATGTCATGGGGCACCTTCAGAGAGGCGAGAAGACGTTGAGCCTGCAGACGTTTCCCCAGCCTATGCAAACCAGCTCGATGCTAAGCACTACTTCCTCCTGCCTTTCCTTCTCCAAGCACAGAGGTGCCTTATCGCCTCCTTACAAGCGAACGGGTGAGTCCAGTAGATAGCAGGTTTGTAGATTAGATCAAGATTTTGGACTAACAAAACATAAAGCTTGAAGAAGTGCAAAGTCTGTGGCCTTCTGCTTGACCGAAGTTGCGCACACGAGTTGTGAGTCAAAGAGTAAGCAAAAAAAACCACAACAGCACAAATCACAGTGAGGGAAAACATGACCAAAAATCAAGCTACAGCACTGCATTCTCATGTTACTTTAAAAAATTTAATCATTGTAATTTTTATTTGCTCAGAAGAAGGTCAGGGAGCAAGATAAAACATTTGGCTGCGGAACAAAATAAGGTGTGACGTCTAAGGGCATGTATTCCTAGTGTTATATCAACCCCTATTAAACAAGTTATTTGGAGAGGCAAAGACTTCCACTGAAGTGTGCCTCCGTGGTTTATTGTGTCTGTTTGAAAATGTTTTGGGATTATAATCTTTTGCTCTATAAGCATCCACACTTGCTTGGGCTTCTCTAGGCTGGGAGGGTTTGTGTCACTAGTGACAGTATTTTTATTCTTAGAATCACAGAATAATTCAGGTAGGGTGGGACCTTGTGAAGTTACCTGGTCCAACCACCTACTTAAAGCAGAGTTTGCCTCAAAGTCAGACTGAGTAGCTCAGGGCCTCATCCACTCAGGTGCTGGATACTGCCAAGGATGGAGGACCCACAGCCCCTCTGGGATCTTTCCAGTGTTTAACCATCCTCACTACAAATAAATTTTTCCTTAAATCTAACAATAGTTTCCGATTCCTCAGCACGGGTGCATTGCCTCACATCCTTCCCTTGCGTACCTCTGAAGGAAAATCTGTCTGTCCTTACATTTTAAACCAGAGCAGCCTTCCCCAGGGCTGTCACCCACCACTCCTGGGAGAAGGGATGAAACAAGATCTCACAGCAGCTTTGCTGATCTGGTTTCTTCGCGTTATGCAGCACATGAGTTTGTTCAGTTTGCCCAGATCAGAGAGAGAGAAAGGAAGGGATGTGGATCCCTGCTGTGCCATGAGGGAGAGGGACAGCCTTTTCACAGCAGTTGCCCCTTCTGTAGCTCTTCTTTGGGCCGCTTGGTCTCACTGGTCATAACACAGACCCTTTGGGACCTTCAGCCAGTTAGCCCATCAGATTAGCCAGTTTGATAACATGTATCACTGGTCATTTATCTCTACCATTTACTTTATACTGAACCCAGTACCTTCAGCACTCCCCTCTTTGTGTGTAAGGAAAAAAAGGAGAGGACCAGCCCAGTTACACAATGCTTTCTGACTGAAGGTCACATCTCAGGAAAAAAAATGACAGGCTGTCCTTCCCCACTGCTGGCTGGCAGCTGTGGAGGAAGAACAGGAAAGCACTGAGAATGCAGGAAAACAAAAATGTTAATGTCTTTCCTTTTTTTTTTTTTTTTTTTTTCCCCCTATTCTGACAACATTCAACTGGGAATTGAGGGTCATCATCAACTCATTTCTGGCCACTGCTGGCTGCAGGTGTGAGAGGTGCATCCCTGCTGACTGCCTGGGAACATTTATTTATTTACTTATAGACTTTCTATGTCTGACTGTTTGATATCTGACAGACAGGCCGTGGACTGTCTGTTAATTAACACTTTCATTTCAGAGCCACGTACAACTCAGCTCTTGAAATATTCCCCACTTCCCTCCTCTCTCCGAACCCAGGGTGCACCATGAGACATTGCTTACCCACAGCGCTCAGGAGGGGAAGCCTGGGGGTGGGACAGGCTCCTGCAGCGCTTCCAGCCGCAGTTATGTGGGCTGTGTGAGCACCATGGAGACCAGGGGAGTCTAGCAAGATTTGCTGTAAAATAAACAATACATAAAATGATTTGCATGAGCAATCTAGATGAAAGCCAGCAAAGCATCACAAACAGATACAAGCCATCTCTTTCCCCTGCTTCTCCAGTCCATCACAGCTTGCTCGCTTCTTGGCCAGGTCTGGCCATAGGCTGTTTGGGATGGACTGGCCACCGCACTGTGCCTCACATTTCCCCTTACCCAGCCCCACAGAAGCCTCTAGCCCAGAACAGGTTATTTTCCCATCTTTCATGCAATTTTCCCATCCTTTCATGCAATTTTCCCAACTCCCTAGTAAGCTCAAAGACAATGAATCTCATATATCTTGTTGTATGCCTCAATTACTGCCAATGCACAAAGCAGAAGCTCTGAATGTTGTAGTGCTCAAGGCCTGTCTGTGCCCCTGGGAGCAGGGACACTGCTGCCCTGGGACGTATGGGGAGCTTCCCTCCTTTCTCCTGAGAACTCAGGAGTGGGAATAGAGGAACCTGCAGGGAATGGAAGCAACATGGCTTTTATGTGGCATCTGTCTGTCTCACTCAAAATCCTGGCAAGAGATCCACACTCTTTTGGCTGCTACATCAACCACCAATTCCCAACGCTCCTCCTTTCTGGGGCTGCTCAAAATCTGGGCAAACCTTTGCTGTCTGATCTGTATCTGGGGAGAGCCTGCGCTCCCTACCCTGCTGGAGGAATAACACTTTCCCAGCAGCGAGCATCCCTCCCACCAGCACTCCTGCCACCAGGCATCATTCAGGAAGCCCTGGGGAAGCCCGAGGAGATAGCAGACCTTCCCTTCCTTTCGCCAGGTCTGGGGACTCTGGGGGTAAGGGTGGCAGAGGGCTTGTTGCAATGTGGTTAGTGTGCAGCTGCTTTTTACAGAAATCCACAGAGCTAGGGCATGCTCTGTTATAAAGTTTCATGTTCCCCTTCCTCTATGTAGGCATAACAGGCATCCAGCATCCCGACCCCGCAGAGCCTGTCCTGATGCACCTCTGCCGAAGGAGGCCTGGGAGTCCTGAAGGAAGAAGAAACTCCCGAGCCTTATGTGCCGAGAGGAAACGTGAGGGTGCGAGAAAGAGATGATGTGGAGGCAAGAGGCAGGATCTCCCAAGAAGTATGTCTGAAGCAGCCCCCAAATGTGCCAGCGGCTACTGCTGCAGTACAGCCTGTCCGGCACTCGCACAGCCCCGGGGAGCAGGGCTCACTCACCTGCACTGGCAGCCCAGCGCCGCTCCCTGCTCCCGGCTGGCAGCAATGGTGTTTCTGGGCTTTCCTTCCGCTGGATCGAGCTACTGAGGGAACTCACGGGGAAAAATCTTCCTTTCCTCCAGCAACTGCCTGCCAAGAAACAGGTGCTCCTTCCTGGTGCGGCGCGGGGAGCACGGAGGACGGACGGGCTGCAACCCTTGCCTCTCGCCCGGGCAGGTGCATTCCCCAGCTGGGTGGCGTCTCGGCAAACCTGCTGCTGGCCTTGGAGAGGCTCC
>NW_010097971.1:15529-39606 GCF_000699245.1 Pterocles gutturalis
GCTGCCCCTCCCTCCCTCCCCAGCAGGACCTGGCTCCCTGGAAGGTGCCTCATTTCCTCCCAGCTGCAGGTGAAGGGGGGCTGGAGGCATGGAGGCAGGGAGCAGCTCCCAGGCAGCAGGTGAGAGGAAGCCTGCAGCCAGGTTGGCAGCGCTAGGGAAGATCTGACACGTTCAGCAAGTATTTGGTATTAGGTGGTGTTAAATAAAATAGCTCCTGCACTACTGTATAGACTGTGCATTTTCAAACTGCGATGCCACCTCCACATTGCCAGGCAGCTGCAGTTCCCTCCTCCCTGGGAGACAGTGGCATTGGCAGAGCCCACTGTGCTGCAGAAGAACCAACTTCCTGGAAATCTAGCAGAAAGAAAAGGGTGACCATTTTGAGAGGAATGAGTGAAAGAGAAAAGGACTCCTTTGAGAGAGGGAGAGAAAAAAGGGAGTAGCAGGAACGTTGAAGGCAGCAGGGGACTGGGACTCCCAGCTGGAATCCATGCCCCCTCCTTTGTGGTTGGGCTTAACGACAACAGAAGGCTCCAGAGGGATCAGTGCTGTGAGTCTGAGCAGGTGGAAAATCTACTGGGAGATGTAGCGAGAACAGCTCTTGCCTGACAAATGGAAAGGGAGGCTCAATTATTAAGTCGCATGCTAGTTTTTTAGGGAAGCTTAGGATATGCTAATACACAGCAATTAGTGTGACACCTTCAGGAATTTGTCTGAGGAAAAGCTGACAGATCTTTTGAAACTTGTGAAATATCATCTGTCCAGTGGCTGTTGTCCTATACCTCAAACAACAAATGGGATGTGGTGAATTTATACAACACACCCTTGAACAACGAGCTTGCCCCTACCCAGAAAAACCTGTCCTTTAGTTGGGCCAGTTAACAAACACATCATCCAAGGGGAAACCTTATTCAGTTTTAAAGATAGTCATATATTCACTTTAAAAAGTGGGCTGGAGCTTTGTAAAAGCATGAGATGCTTACCAGCTCTTTTAGAGAGGTACCAAGAGGAGAAACAGACAAGGTGGACCAAGAAAGGATAAAAGTGGAAAGCGCCTTTGCACTCAGAGAATTGAGAAGACCATGACCATACAAAACCATAATCCAGTTACAGCTTAATTCTGAAAACCTCTCTACAGCACACGTGTGGGAGATTGACCTCGGTCTCATTTTCCCAGTATGGAAGGGGCTTGTACATCTACTTTGATTCCAGTAGGTCTCTGATAATCCTCAGCTATACTGAACTCTTAATGTTCTCCCTCACAAACAATGTTTTAGCTGCCTCTTAGCCCTTAAGATCAAGTTCAAAATCCTCTTGAACCTAGTTTGCCAGCTGTCTACCTAGGCCTCATCCAGCAGGCCTTGGGTTGCCTTTAAAAATCTTTCTAGTGAGGGTGACACACAGGCATACTTTTAAGCATATTAGTCACCAGTTAGAAATAATTCTTCACTTGCATATCCTTCTTCCTCTTAGTAGGACAAGGTTCTTCTTTTTCAGAAAGATTGATTCCATTTCTCTAAATCGCATGTATTAAAGCAGTGGCTTCTACCACTCAATTTATTCTGACAGAGTGAGGGGAAAATTATACCGCATGGGAGTCTAGCAAATTAAAATGGGTGTGTTCTGAAAATTTAAGAGGGAACTAGTTTTTAAAATATTTGCTAATTACATTAATTACATCCTCTTTCTGTACAGGAAGTATCAAGATGATTATGGGGGGTGGGAGAGGAAGAAAGGGTGTTAAGCTAGCCCATTAACAGACCAATTCCATAGTAACTTCTTCCTTTTGTTCCTGTGAAACCTATGCTTCATATGGGTTAAAGCTGCAAAATAAAAAAAATAAGACTAAAGCAACTTAATTCCATGTTCATGGACAAAGCACTCAAGTGAAGTCTCCCAGGTCATAGGAGCTTGTGGAAACATCTGTTTTGTCATGGCATCAGCCTGGAAATGAGTCTAGTATCCCTAATGGTAATATAGCTTACATGTTATCCAGCCTTGGCACCACCATCTTCTGTATAATATTATTAGTATGTAGAAAGCACTTGTCACTTCTCTACAATTCAGGATAGGAAATGGAAACAGTAACATACTGTCTGTTAGAATATCATCTAGTTCCATGCTCAATCAGTAGCTTAAACTTCTGATGTATGTGACGTATTTCTCAGTGAGACAGTGTGTCATGCACTGACAACAGAGGAGGAAAAATTTACTTTTTCCCCCTTCATTATTAAAGAAATTACTTCCTGCCTTTTTCTATACACAAATAGTTTGCAGAGTGACTTTTCAGGAGAATTTCACTGAAAGACTGAACTAAAGGGGTTGCAGATGTTGGAAAAAAGACAAGCAAAGATTAATTTATCAAAGTTATAGGAGAGATATGACTTTGGTTTGGACTTTATTCCAGATTTCAGAGTCTGAAACTGAGCTGCCTTTTTATCCTAATTGTAACAGATGAGACAATACATCTCTAGACAGGAGGTAGAGGCTTGAGCAAGGGCTCTAGCTCAGGTGTGCTTGGCCACTAGTCAAAGGTTGCCCTCAAAAGGTAATTGGTTTTTAGTCTGTGACTGGATACCTGCTTGAAAGAACACTGACATCTGTCTTAAGTGCAAGCAGTCTTTTGTATGCACATAGGCAATTCAATACTGGAACATAGAAGGCTGATGTTGATTTTTGCAGCACAATGACACTAAATTGGAAGTTGAGTAGAAAAGGCTTACAGAGTTTGACCAGCTCTTCTGAACTAGAACACATTATTTTTCAAGAGAAAGGTGCGTACCTGCCCTATCATGAAGACACAAAGATCAGTCTTGCACTAACACAAATTTATTTTTTTTCCTCTTGGCTCCTAGCCATCTTGGAAAGGGCAGATTCCAGGAAAGTAGAAGGGAGTAAAGGTTGCTTCCTTGTGTTCAGAGCAGTGAGTGCTGCACAAATACTTCTAATGGAAGAGTATAGGATCATAGAAGTCTAATCAATGCTGTTGCATTTCTGATCTTTCCAGGAGAATATAATAATGTAAGGTACCCTTGAACCAAGTCACTGTTGCTGTGCCTTGTCACTTCTTTCCAGATTCAGCTTAGAAAGATTTATGTCTAAGAGAGGCTGAATTGCCCCTTCTCTTGGATTTTGTCTCGCAGGTATTGTATTTCTAGCTGCTGCATTGCTATTATTTTCTCACTTTCCTTCTCTGCATTCAACCTCAGGACAGCTGGGCTGGACAGCACTTCACTGGAGGGAGCTAGAAGACAAAATCAGAGAGGATAAAGTAGAGTAATAAAGGTCCAGCTCGCAGAGTTCTTTGGCACGAACAAGGAAAGGCATCTTTCAAGGCTGAAGGAGTAGAGCGAAATAGTAAGATACTGCAGTATTTAGCAGCTTCTACAACTAACATTACAATATAACAGGTACCACCAGGCAGACAAGCTGGACTGATATGGAGACAGGAACAGAGTTGTTCACCAAGGACAAAAAGGGCTTCTGGAGTAAGTATTGACAATATGGAAAACATACAAGAAGCGCTATTCACCTGTGTCTTGAATTGCTTGCTTTTTCTTGGTTAATCTTAGTGTAGACTGGAGGTCATGTACCTGGGTGTGGGCCACCTTCAGTTCTTGCCGCAAGTCATTAATTTCCTTAATCAGACTCATATTTTCCTGCAAAACCAACATGCTCTATGAGGAAAAGCACAGGCACTATTTGGCTCAGCCATATGTATCTTCATATTCTCGTCAAGGACACTGGACAGTATAGAATCAGTATCACAAGCAGAAGATACAGGGCAATTACAGTGTATTACTGTGAAATGTGTACAGTACACATTTCAGATAAGGCCACAGTAGATTTGACACTAAACTTGACAGTATTCAAACCACACTAGCTGAATAAGCCAATATTTGTTTTGCTTTTCTGACTGCAGCTGTACTCTGAGGTATCATCTTCCTTGCGAATTCCACAGGGAAGCTCAGGTCCCTTCCTGGCTTGATCCAATTAATTCAGAATTAATGTGAAGAACTCCCATTTCTCCCTCCAGTGTGTATTACTTAGCTTTTCATTTGCCATTGTGTATATGTTCACTTAAATTATCTGTATCTCCTTGCAGTTTGTCAAAGCCCTCTTCATTAGTTCTGACAGACATAACTTTCCAATACCCCTTCCAAATCATTAAGAAATATATAAAGCATATGGAGACTTGAGATACCTACTGCTAACATGCTGTTATGAGAAGAAGTTGGTCATGTATTAATTTTGTTCTTTTCTTATTTTCAACCCCTAAAAGTTCAATCCTCTTATTTTTTTTTAATAGCCTACCACAGAACATCTTGCTGAAGGAGTTGTGACAGTGCAAATGAATGTACTTTGCCCGTTGTTGCAACAGATTCAAAGACTTCATCAAAACCAGTATGAGCTAATACTAGTAAAGGATGATAAAACTGTTGCTCATTATTCAGAAACACGAGCACCATTAACTAAATATTTCTTTTCTGAATTCAAAAGAATTGGTATTGTGTATTTGCCCCTTACAAAGACAACAAAATACCTTATCACATCAACAGCTGGTGCAAATGTTAAACAGCTGCCATCATACTTGAACCAAGAATAGCAACAATTTCAGGTACTTGCGGTGGTTTTTTAGAAGTTTTGGAACACAGCACCATTGCAACCCCTGAAACTTCATCATAAATGGCAATGTTTTGAAAAGGTAAATGGCCAAAAGGCATGCTTTGGGTACCTCGCATAGTGTAAGTCTCAAGCAATAGGGAACCCACTAGAACAACAGGAGATAAGAACAAGGATTAATGACATTTCCTATGAAAAAAGGTATCTTCAAATTTTTATTTTTTTTTAAATGATACTTTTGGTTGATAGAGATAATTACATTGCCATAAGAGACTTATGTAAGGCATATGATTCAGTTCCTTACAGTCTACTTATAAAGTATTGGCATCACACAACTGGAAGCTGGTTAGTAACAAAGTACAACACTTACTGCTGTTATCTATATATAGATGCACTCAAGGAGTTCAAGCTGGCAGCAATAACTCAAGGTGCATGTACGTGGCAAGATTTTCAATACTTCACACTTAAGACAAGTACACCAGCTGTGCCTTAGTTTCCCCTCAGCTGAAAGTCACTGACTGGAGGAAGATTGTGGGATGTGTTAAGGTCTGAACTTGTTGGGCAAGAACAGTTGTTCTTGCAGTGGTTGTGTTGGATTCTAAATGCAGCATGAGTTGGTGAGCTCAGTTTGTTGACTCTGACTTGTTTAATTCAAGTCTTTAAACACAGATCAAATTTGACTACTATGCATTTATCCCAGAGTTTGATTGTGAAAGGAACACATGAAGAGGATAACTTCCAAGAATCAGTCAAGGAAACTTTCTTTTGACCAGCTTTCAGGGTTAGGTCACAGCATTTCTGTTTAGGTGTACTTTAGTCATGACTAAACATCTTCGTAAGTTCACACCAAGTGTTGAATGCTGCTATCAAATGAAGATCTTGCTTTTGGTCTGTTAGACAGTAAAACACATAGTATCTTGTATGAGGCAATCTGGGCTACGTAGACATGTCTTTGGTTTGCTGGGTGGTAAAAGGCTTCTGGTTGACACTGATAATATTTTTCTGAAGATACATACTATCCAGAGAGATTAGCTTTTAATTCAATCCTTGCATTCTGAAGAAAGCTGGCACTGCAATGCAATGATCACGCAATGGATTAAAATACATGCTCACGCTAAAACTCATTGTCACGGGATGTTGTGGCAAAGTACCAATTGTTTCAGAAAAGGAATTAATCAAATGCATGGAGGATGAGGCCATCAGGTACAACTGCATATGATGTCTGGATGCTAACTACAGTCTAGGAAGTCCTTACAGTGTTGACTGTCAGAGACAGGTAGGACATAGAAAAGATCATCCTATACATGCTTCAGTTCAAGCAGTGTTACTTCAAGATTATTCAGTGCGTCTGTTCTTACGTATCCAAGTGACCAAAGAAGCCATTACACATACAGAAGGCTGGAGGGAAAACTAATAGTCTAACAACAAGCAACTTGCCAATTGGTAAAAATATTAAAATTATCTTGACAGTTCTAATCATCTGTTGCAGCAGTCACTAGTGGAATGCACCTAAGAACTGTCACTCAAAGAGAAATGCACAGCTCTGAAAATGTAAGCACAACTGAGGAATAATAGAAATACAGAGCTAGAAGGCCGCCAAGACATCATTTACTTTTTCAAAGCAAGCCCTGACAGAAGTTTGTCTAAACTAGTCTTAAAAGCCCCCTGTGAAGGACTGGAAGACCATGATAATTCCTCCTGGCTGTAAAGTCTCATTAATCTACTAGACTTCAGAGAACTGATTTTTCTTTGAAGAAACCAGGCTGGTTAGAATCTTTGATATCTTCTTCTTCCAGATGTTTTATTAATTCGGTTTTAATCATCATTTCATGTTAGGCTTACCAAGACATCAAGTGTTATCATTATGAGCACCATCTGTCACCCCATTCCAGCAAGGAAATTCTTCAGGTTATTTTATGAAGCCATCTCCTTTTGTGCCAAAAGGAAACATCTAACACACAGGAGTAAAAAAAAATTAAAACAGCGCCAGGGAAGAAGATCTCTGCTGGGTCTGAAAAAGCACTACGAATAAATAGCAGCAAAGAACAGATGACTTAGGACAGGAGTGAGGTCTAGTGATCCTGAGGAAGCCTAATAAAGTAACAATCAAGAAAGGGCTAGTGAGGGGAAAAGGAAATGCTGACTGAGCAGAAGGAGACCATGGTAAGAAGAAACTGTAAAAGAGCTGTCCTCCCAGGATGTTTGGTGTGGGGCTTTAGATCCTCTCACTCCAGATGAAAACAGCAGTCACAAATTGACCTTGCCTTGTAAGGAAAAAGGATTCTGAGCAAGAGATCTTAGTACAAATAGGCATATTCATCATCTGTTTCTGAACTTCCTTGAAAAAACTGGATGTGAAAAGCAGATTCTTCTGAATTCAGACCAGTAGGCATGGGACTATGTGGCCAAAGAAAGTTGTTTGGGTTTTTTTTTTCTATTTCTTTTCTTCCTCCAAAATTACCTCCTAAACATCACCATATAGCAAGTACAGCTTGGCAGACAGGTGCAAATTGACTACAACGGCAACTATAAATACCGTCTGAAATAAAAAATAAGTACATTAATTGCTTAAAAAATATCTAGGCAGCAGAGATTCCCTATCTCATTTTACATTAGGGAGTGGGAGATCAACACAAGTAGCCACAAAACGGCAACAATTTCTGACTCTAGACATCTTGTACTTTTTGTCCAGAAAATTATAGAACTTCAGTAGCTCAATGAATACTATCCTTGAATGGAAGCAGTTGAAAAACTTAGGAATTTCTGGCAAGGAGGCAAACCAAAACTGTTTCAAAGTCTCTTTTGTGCAGCTGCTTCCTTTTTCCCCTCTCCATACCACAACGAAAAGGCTTATTACCTGCATGATGCGCATGTAAGCAGCTTGGTGGATTTCCTGATCCTTCACCACCTTCTTTTTTAAAGCTGCCAAATTCCTCTCAAGATACTCTCGCTGTCTCATGTACTCCTGCTGCAAATCCATGTCTGCTGGTTCAGTCTCCACCTGAGGGGGCACAGCATGTTGCCTCAGTGATTACACTATTAGAGAAATTAATCCGCAAGGAGAAGGCAAAGGCCCTGACTCACCGTGTCTGATGGCTGCACATACTTGGTGTAGAGCTCACGGATCCCATCCTTCATTTTTTTTGAATCTTGAATGAAGCCCACACAATTATGAAGATCTGTTTTAAATCGTTTGATGAAGACTTCCATATTTTTCTTCTGCGAGAATGATATAGGTACATTCTTATTTGGCTCACCAGAGCACTCTATCATGTTCAATTTTCTAGAAAGCTTAGTAGAACTGGTGAAAGCTCTCATATATTTTACTTCTACTTAATTTTTTAAAAAATATGTCATTAAAAAAACTGCTGGAGATGTGAGCACTGTGCATGTCAAATAGCAGTGATAAGTTTTAGCACTAATATTAATCCAAGATACCTGCATTAGGTAATGTAAATGCCAGCATCCAGAGGTCTCATGTGAAAACCAGCAGCCTATTATCATGAATGCTATCCCCCACTGCCCTTTCCCAAACAACCTATATTCTTATTTAGAAACAACATGCAAACAGTTAATGAGCAAAAGCAAGAAACAAAACACATCAGAAACATGCGCAGCTTGATGATTTTCACATCAAGACTGCCTTCTCATTCTCATTTGGTTTCTACCAAGCCTCTCTACCTGCTTTCTCAGTCCTGCACTGCCTGCTAAGCTCTTTCAGCTTCACTTGCAGTCCCTTTTCCTCCCTCATGTCTGATGTGCTTGTTGGCAAACACAAGGGGTCCTTGCCTCCTCTGCTAATAAGCTCACTCTATTTCACCCTACCACCTATAATTGTAGGTGGCAGCCTACATGCTGCTCATTTTTGGGTGAAGTGTCTCCAGAGTTCAAGCTTTAGCAGTCAGTTAAGCATTTGACTCACTGCTCTGTTAAACCCTGGAGAATATGTGTTGATTGAACAAACTGACCCATAAATAACTGGATTTTTTTTTAATATCAACTCTCTAACCTGGTTGAAGGCTTGGAAGTTTTCTGGTTTTGTCCCCACTGAGCAGAGACTCTCCTGGTCTTTGGACAGTCTCCTTGAAGTACCTGTTTGCTCAGATTAATGCTTCTGCAGTGTTCTGTCCCCGCAAACTTCATTATGTAGGACCTGCACAGTGGTTATACCCCATACCTTTTCCCTCTCTGTGTGCATCTCGCAATAAGTTGCCTTTAGTTTCTGTTGCAGCTGTGTGATGTTCAGTTTCAACTGCGTTCTCTCCTTGTGGAATCGTTCCAGCTCCCTCTCCATCTGAGAGGAAGCAGGAGGAGGAAATCAGGACTAAAAGGAGACATGTAAAAGCAACACAACAGGAAAACCAGAGACTGGAAACACAGACTTGACGGAGTAGAGCCCCCTTCAGGTTTAACTACAACATGAAAAAAGTAAATTTTGGAGCAACACTGCCCTCTGTCAGAATATACAGAAAACACAAAAATGGATATTCAGCTCCCTTTTGAGTTACAGGTATCTAAGTGATGTGATGCCCCTTAATTTCCTTGAGCTGAACTGAAGCTTTACTGTTCCATCTGAATAAGAATGGGTGAGATGGAAATTAACAGTCAATACTGGAAAGGGTAAATGCAACAATAAGAGGAACCCAATACTGAAAAGAAACAAACGCATTGAAAAGCTGCGGCTACATATGGGGAACACGGGGAAAAAAAGCAATAAGGGTGCTACAGCATTTACTGGCATAAGATGGTGACCAGAAGATAGAACAGTGCTTTCATCATGCTACTCTGACGTACATACAAATTGTTCATAAGTTCTCATTTTAAAAGGCTTTTGTTCTGAATAAACAGACAAACACTAATAGGTCCCTGATTAGCTACATCACCATAGTCCTAATGTGGCTGAGCTGAAGGTACTTCTGTGGAGAGATCACAGTAAGTTTCTATTACAAATAAATTGCCTCAATGAATTTGTTGCAAACTAAGTATGAATACATGGAAATTTTCCACAGATCATCTGATGAACGGTAATTTGTCCATGTGCCTAACCCCTGAACAGAGTTATGTTTGCATAAATCTGCAACTTTTCTGACAGAAGTTCTCTCTCTCTTCCTCCAGATCAATAAAGGCAGTATCTTGTAAACGTTACAGGGTATGTGGAGGGCAATCACATAAGATCCATTTTTAAGCAAAACTTATTACTCAGAGTCTAGAATTAAATATTGAAACATGAGCTTAAATAACTGTGTTGATCACTGGTAGCATATGATAGAAAATTAAATAGCAGCTATTGTGTGCAAGTGTTTTTATTAGCTGTAAAGATATTGAATCAGTGCTGTATACCCTTGAAAGAAGTCAATGAACAAACAGGGTGGAGTCTTCCACGGGACTCACCGGGTCATCCTTGTATTCAGACAAAGGGCTTAGTAGCAGAGGCCAAGTAAGAGTGTTACTTACCTCACGGATCTGCTCCTTCATTGTTTTAGTATAATTTTCAGATGACTCTATTTGCTTCTTAAACTCCTCTATTCTGTAATCCAGTACAAACTTGAACCTTTCCAGTTCCTGATTTTTCTTTTTTAAGATATATATATGCTTCTCCTGGAAGAAATAGTTCGAGATCTGAATCAGACACAGAACTGTCAAACAGACCCCTGGGACAAGACACAAATATGGCAGAGGCAAAAAGAGCAGTCACAGATCTAGTGGAAGACTAAAGTTCAGCTGCACATCTACAAAGGGGAAGGGAGGGGGCAAATAACACAGAGAGCCACCTACAGATCCCAGAACAGGGGACAAGAAACTCAACATCCTGAACTTGAATTCCCCAAGAAAAGCTTAGAATAGGAACTAAAAACTAAAATCCCCAACTAAAGATCGAAAATTCTATAAGTTAAAACCAAGTTTGCAGTCTTGATATTTTCACAAGACAATGCTATTAAAATAAATACCTGTATTAAATTAAGGGAGGGTGACTTTGATCTCAGCCAATTGTCCAGTTTCTCACCTTGTCTTGGATAGTATCGGTTCTCTCTTGAATCTCTGTCTTCAGTGCCAAGATGTCCTTCTCCAGTGACACAATGATGCCTTGCTGCTCCCGCTGTTCCTGTCTCTTTTCCTCAATCAACCCATCTCGGTTCTTGAGGTCCTTCTGTAGGCTGTTCAACTAGAGAGGGAAACAAGTAAGAACTGTCTCCAAAAGCTGCGCATAACTTAGCCATCCTACTCTGTATGATACCTTGTAGATAGTGTGGGATAAAGGATATCAAACTAAGATATGATGAAGGATCATCTCATCACTTAAAAATACCTGTATTCAAAAGGGGGTTGAATATCAATTTTTGCATTTTCTGTATCTTCTGACAGAATACTCACTGCACTACAAGGAATCAAGGAATTTACATCCAGAAGCAAGAAGGGTATGGATATTATACCCAAGCATCAGCTTCAAATAACATTTAAGCCATGGAAAATTATTTTAAGGTGATCACTTGCCATACATCTCTAAAGACATCAAAAGCAGACTAGAAGGGTGCCTTGGTACCCTCAAAATCCCTGCCTCAGCACTAAGATCTGCAAAGCCAAGAAGGTCAGAACCAAAGAACGACACTGGTCAAACTGTGAGGACCCATAAAAAAATTCCTGGTGTCTAAAAGACAGTGGAACTGAAGACAGTACCATGATAATAAAGGGTATGAAGGAAGAGAACCTCTCTGTCTCGAGAGAGATACTGAAGAAACTGAGAAGAAAAAATGTCCCTCTAACATCCTTAGGCAAATGTAATACCCAGCTAGTAAAAGAGCTAAAAGGTTTTATACCTCCTTAAAAATCCTGGTAAAACGAATAAAAAATGATGGATGCATACAAAACACAAAGTGTTTATTGCATCAAATGAAGCAGTAGAAGCATTTTCCTAACAAAGCAACACATTAGATATTGGAAAAATGAAAAGGTTCATTTATTCCCCATCATAGGATGAACAATATTATAATTTATAATCTACAATTATGTAAGAGAAAAGAAAGTGTACTAATAACACCACACCTCCTCTATCATCTATCTCTAATCATATCAGCAATACAGTCAGCACACAGCTTCTTCTTCTGCCCAAATATTCTAAAACTTTCAAACTGATATAAGAAGGGGCTACTGTTCCCATATGAAATGCCACATATTTACAGACTAAATTAACATACTAAATTGACATGCCATTAATCACATTCAATCCTCAGCTATAGGTCTCCACGTGCAGGTCTGATCTTATCACAGAATAAGACATACCCTTTCATTCATGACTCCTATTTCTCCTTTCAGTTGCAGGTTTGATTCTTTTTCTTCCAAGAGCTGTCTCCTGTACTTGCTTTTGAGCTCCAGAATTTCTTGGTCTTCATCTTCTTCCATCTGTTTCTTAATTTCTTCGTGTTCTTGAAGCTGCTGCCTTATAGATTCCTGTGCCTGCAGTTAAGGAAAGCAAACATTAGAGAAGACAAAAGTAAGAGACCAATAAAGAAGAGAAGAATTCTTCTTAAAAAAAGGTCTTCTTAAGGCTTGGATGCTTCAAGTTAGGAACCTGGCCCAAATACTAATATCAGCAAACATGTTCTGGTCGCAGAAAATGCAAACATGAGTAAGAATTGAGACAACCTTTTAAAATTGCTGTTTCTGATGCATTAGGACCAATAACCACTCAGGTTTGCACCAGTCTCTGTATGCCTCTCTTCTCACATTCTTTCCTCACATTCTTTCCAAATTGGTATTGCAACATAGGGCTGCAAACAGTAATGTTGATAGAATTTATTGACTTTAGATATGTAAGTATCAGTTATCTGTCTGCCCTTTGTCAAGCCAAGTCTTTGACCTCCACGTGCAGGAGTTTTTGAAGTACTCAGGGTATTTCTCTTTGTTCCCCAAATTACGCAGGCAGGAACCTCAGGGACTCAGGAAAGGAATTCACAATTTTAGAAATGTTGTCACTAAAACAAGGTGACTGATTCTTTCTTTAAGTAAATGTATCATCTAACCCACATTAACAAGTGGGAATTGTTGGATCTAGGAAAAAGAGTGGCAAAGCTGACCTGACAACACCTAAGGATATTAATATTAGCAGGTTACTTACTCAAGGTATGAAGCCCAGAAAAGCTGGTAACTCAGCTGGGCTTTCCTCATTACTATTCTACCTGTCAACGTATTTCCCCAAGGTTGCAGGCAGATTAGGATTTGCATGGAGGGAGCCAACCTCTCCTGTCCTAGGGAACGTTTTATCACAGTTGGAGATAAATTTAGTCAATAATTCAAACTGTAAATCAAGTTTCTTACCTCTTCCAGCAGAACAGATTTCTCATTAAGTCTTTCCTCGTAATGTTCTGTTAGCTCCTTCACAGCCCTGCTTTTGCTTTCCTCCAAGTTGTGCAACTGTTTCTCGTATTCCTCTTGCATCCTCTGGGATTTCTCTTGCAGCTCCTGGTATTTCTCATTTTCCATTAAGAGTTTCTGATTACTGTCAGATTCTGGTAACAGGAAACATATGAAACTGACAAAACTAATAGAAAAGAGAGGTATATTCTATCCTTCTACAGTCATCAGTGTGTTATTCCCTACTGTCTTTTTGGCAGCTGGTTGCAATAAATTACACCAGAAGCACTTCATCACTTTCTTCATCAGAGGTTTTAGACTCTGTGGCCATACAAAATTTTACATCAGAAAACAATCTCTTGAGTTTCCTGCTCTTCCCTTGACTTACCACTTCACTAATAATGCCTGTATCACAGCTGTCGTTCACCTGTCTCAGGTGTGTCTCTGAATATTCTGCTATATCACTGCTCACTGCATCGGGACAGAATGTTGCTCTCTTCCAGCTTGAAGAAATCTAAAAACTACACCAAAAACTCCTACTCTGTCATTACAACAAATTAGTAACAGCTAATTTAGGCATTCCCTTGAGATGACAACCATGACAGAGCTGTATAAGTGCAACTTCTAGAGAGTAGAGTAAGCAGTGGACTCGTTTATGGATGGACTTGCTTTTTGGTACTAATTCACAGTATTTCTGCTTTATCTTGATTATGAATCTGGGCTCTAGTTATTTCCATGTTGTGTGCATTGTACAATAGCCTCCTTGCTGAACTGTATGACTTCCCTGCTCTTGCACAGTGAGCTATAAGATAAATGAAAAAGTTACTCATCTCAAAACAGTACAGTGCCCATTTGCATGCTCTCCTCATGGTCATGTGTCGTGCAGTTTAGACAAATGTTTGGTCTGCAATACCCATATGACATACATTAATTTTTTCTTGTACTCTAGTAATCCCTCCTTGTCACATTACTTGCTATGAATCTAATGCAATTCCTACAGATTCTAGTTACAAACACTTGTTATAGTCTAACCTAGCTGTTGCACCTCCCTGGCCTGTTTATTCATCAGCTCAGACAGTTGAAACTGGTGTTGTAGCTCCTGTTTTTCTTTCTCTGCCTGTAAAATCTGGGGAAAAAATAAGAAAAAATATATTTTAATTTGAAACTAGGCAAAGTAGTGTCCAAATTATTTGTGCTCTTGCCCATGGTGTGGAACACATACATAACAGAATTTATGTTTGAAATCTCTCACCAAAATTCAAACGCCATGTGTCACCAAGCCAAGTTTTCCCTGAGATTAGTTTGTTACAACAAGTTACAAAACTACAGAAAGCTAAGTAGCAAATGGAGTTCATACAATACAGGGTACTATATAATCCTAATCTAACAAGAAAAGTTCGTGAGGTACAAAAGCCTCCGCTTGTGTGTGCCTGCTTGAAGAGAATTTGCAGTTCCACAAATTGTTGTCCAGATATTAGAGTTCAAGCTGCTTCTTGTCTCACTTGAGGCAACCTCGGGGTCCTAAAAAACTGACATTTGTGTAGAATGACATAAGCCTAAGCAAAAGTGAGGTTTGAATGCCATTTGCATTGAATGTCCAACTACCGGTACAGATGACTTAATCTAAAAAAGCACTGAGAACTGGAACAAGAAAATGGGTGAGAAATTTTCCAGAAAAGCTAGGAACTGTACTATAAGTACAATTTTCTCGCTTTCTTCTCATAATAACTGTATGGGTCTTGCAGAAGCAGAAATACTCCATTTGCCTGCTAGACACAACAACTAGAAAGGTCAGCCCCAAGCTTGTCCAAATCTGTCATTCACTTTAATCTTAGTACATATGGACACTCAGACAGGAAGTACAACTTGCCTGCCTAGAAAACTTTTATTCACCTCCAAAGGTGATGTGAATAAAAGTTTGTACTTCCCTTGTACTTACAAGAGACTTGACTCAAAAGTAGCTTCATGCTTTACAAGTATCAAGAACGTCTTTATTGGAAAGGAGTGCTTCATTTTTCAGATGCTTTATGGCATTCATACATATGTAATGCAAGCTTAAATTCAACTCTTCAGTGAAAGATTTTTTGGTATTTGGTTCTGCAATATGAATCATACCTGGTGTTTGGTTTTAAGGGAGTCTATTTCCCGAGTGAAATTCTCTTCTAATTCCTTTGTTTTTTCATTAAAGCACATATCCTTGAGACGCAGCTGGTAATCATTTTCTGTCTGTAGCTCTTTCACACGGATCTGCAGGTTTAGCATTGCCTGACCCTGTTAGGACATAAATGAGAAGATATTTTTAACAGAGAGATTATTTGCCATTAGCAACAGCTTGTTAAGGATGTTTTATTTACATGCACGTATTTATGAAAGACAGCCTTTGTAGAGATTTTTCAGACAGACAGACCAAAAGTTCCAGAAGTAAGGTTCCTTTGTTATCTTACAAGATGGTTTGTAGAAATGCACTCACTGTTCATACAATGCAGTTTGCATATTAACAAGCAGCTGCAGCTACTTGCTGCAACCTCTTTTTATATGACAAAAAGCATGCAAGCCCTCTTAAACAGCAGGCCATATAGGAACAGCCTAGTCACAAACATAATGCAGATGTAATTCATAAACTGTGCACTAGGAATCCTATGGTTCATGTTCACAAGTTGCTCCTCCTACCTTCTCTTCAATATCTGACCTCATGATCAGCACTTCTTCAGCATAGTCAACTTCCTTTTCCCATTTCAGTATCCCACCTCCTTTATGATACACTTTCCAGACAAATATAGAGCCATCCTCTGAGGCAGTTAGCAGAAATAGGTCATCACTTGTTATGGACATCTTAGAAAGAGCAGACAACAAAATAACAGTGGAGACAAGGAATAATGGAGACACAGTTTGATTTTATACCAAATTTTTCTCCCCACGCACATACTCCCTGTCATTTATACCACAGAAAGTCAACAGTGGAATTATTAACAGAACCCCACTACCAACATTTTGATTGTGTTCTCTGCTCCTGCTGCACCCTGGTCAGGGGAAGGGAAAGAAAAGAACACATGAAGAAACTGGATTTGCTTCTGCTCTCTAAGCTGTAGGAAGATTTTTAAAAACTTGGGACAGAAAAGACCTTCTAGACAGTTATAGCCCAGATAGGCCATTTATATGATAGTTCCAAAGGTCTCTAGCTTGTTTCGTTGAGAAGTTGTTTGAGCAACAGATGGCTAAACATTTTCTTTTGAATCTGCAAATAAGCCCACCAACAACGATCTAGTAATAACTGCTGTTACCTCCTCCAGACCTCCTGTGACTGCATGGCCTGGCAGAATACCTAGGAGCTGACACAGCTTACCAGCAAGGTGAAAGCAGAGTTCCAATAATGGAAGTTCATAGCGTAATGTTGGAGTCTTCTGCTCTTAAGTCAAGGTGTCGTATTCAACAGTGATACTTAAAATGCCAAAATTATTAACAATTTTAACAAGACAGAACATGTGGCTTCCTGAAGAAAGTGCGCTGAAATGTTCCATGGTTGCAGGTTCTACTCACCATCTCCCCACCTTTCAGATGCTGTTCATTAGCCTTTTAGAAATACACTCTGGCTAACAGGCCAACACTGCAATCTCTTCTGCTCTTTACCCTGGCAGCAAGTTGATTAATACATTCATCTCATTCCTCCTTCCATCCTTACAAGAGGTTTTCAAGCCTGCATACCTTTATCTTCCACTTTCCAGAAAGAGCTGTATCAAAGTTCTCCATCAGGGACATGCCATGTTCCCTATCACAGTGTGAGTCACTTTTTAGCCAACAACAGCTTAGCCAGTGACATCTATTTCTAGAGAAAGGACTTCTATGAATGCTGTAATATTCTTTCTCCACATGCAGGCTCAACATTAAACAGATTATGCTATGAAATGGGAAGGAGAATCAGCACTAAAGGAGACACGTGCAAGTGGTATCGCAGGGAAAGGAAAGTACTCTCTGTTACCTTTGTAACAGCACCTGCATGGGCCTGATACTCGTTGAAATCCTTTGTCAAAGGTAATGGGTATTTCATAGCTCGAATTGTCCCCAGAGATGTACCAACAAATACCATGTGCCCGGAATGAGAAGCAGCTACTGCAGTATAAACAACACCAAAAGCAGGCACTTCATGCTGGATCTAAAAAAAATAATAAAATAAAACAAACCAAAAAACAAACCACAAACCCCTCACATTACATTAAGTTCCCCAATATTATTTGACTACCTATTGCATGAGTAACTGTCATACCTCTGCCTGCAGCAAATAATGCAATTAAAAGAACCTACATGCCTATAGGAGCAAAGCCATGAACAATAATTAGTATTAAGCTTTATGGATACGCACTCTCAACATTTCAAGCCAAGTTCCACAATTTGATCACTTCTGAAAGATGTAATGGTTATCACCTACAATTTACTACTTCTCTGGACAAAAAAAATGCACATAGCCTACAGCGGTAGATGCAATATACTTGTATTTCAGCAAAACAGTTGATACAATATTGTCAAGTTAGTTTGTTAGATTAGAAGATTTCTAGGTAAATCCAAGTAAAGTTATAAAAATACAAAACTGCAACAAAATCGTAGGTTTCATGGCAGAGGACATAAGAATACAAGAAAAGTGTCAGTAAATATTGCAGTTATCAAAACCAGACTGATTCCTGCTTACCAAACGGATGATAAGGAAACCAAAGCACTAGTACCCTCCCCAGAGAACTTAGTGAAATCCCAGAGTGCTTATTAGCTCACCGAGGACTCTGAAATTTCTTTGAGAGTCTGGTCAGATCCAACAGCAAAGATGATTTTGGCATCAGAAGACAGGGCAATGCTGCTGTAGATGCACGACTTGAGCACGCATTCTGCCTCCCTTTTACCTGTCAACAAATTCCACTCATACACAGCACCATGTGTGTCACAGGAGACAAGTTTGGCATCGTCTGCACTCCATTTAACTGCATGTATCTGGCAAAAGCAAAACACACCAAGGAGCCCAATGTCTAAGTTATAGATGCATAGCATGGAGTAATTTTACTGGTAAATCCATGACAACTTTGGAATTGCACTTCTAAGTCTTACTTAAAAACCCCTAGATGTTTCTCAATAATTCCATTTTAGCATTAAAAAAAAAATCAGTAAGAACTACTTTATGAACACACTGCCAGGAAAGAGCTAATTTCAATAGTGAGTAGTACATTTCATTTTTATAAATTATTACTGGGATATTTTTCCTGGTTCAGCTACCTGCCAATCATTCACCTTCCATTTAAGGACAGACTCTTTAGATGTGTCTAGTGCATGCACACATTGACTTCTGACCAAAGAAAACTGACTTTTGTATTTCTATTTTTAATTTTTGGGCCAATTTCTGTACTTTTTTCCTTTTCAAAATGCATCTTACCAACTAGTTCATACTTTAATGAGTTACATTGTATAGGATTTGTTTACCAACCTTCCCACTATGTCCTTTCAGATTATTAATATTCTCAAAGGTGATGCTGGAATAAATTTGAATCACATTCCCATTAACTGCAGCAAAAAGATGACCTCCGTTACTGAATGAGCACTACAAAAAAACAGAACTGCCCATTAGTGGAGACAGAGCTGATAAAAAAATTCATGCATTGAATTCCAATGACATCGTCTAGTATCAGAATGTTACACAAAAAGAAAACTCCATGACATAGTTAGCCTTTTATTGCTTTCTTAATCAGTGCTTTCCCCTGTAAAACTCAGTTCTTCAGTATTTCTGAGCAAACTACCCCTGTTGCTGCTTCGCAGGTCCACGGTTATGCATCAGCTTCCAGGCTCATCTTCCAATAGTCAGAATCCTTTTCTCTATGCTTTCATATCCTAAATCCTACTATTGGAGAGGTTTCTATCTTCTGTCATGTTCTTCACTACTCCCTATAACTCCCCAACTGCATTTTTACATCACTTCTTACCTCTCTACACTTTCTCACGGCCAACTCCTTGAAAACATGCATGTCCTCATACAGTAGGCTTATAAATCGTAGTTTGTCAGAAAACCCAACCAAACAGAAAAGGCCAGTGGGATGAAGTGATACTGTGTATGCTTCCTCCCGATATTCCTTATACAGCTCCAAAGTCCTGAAAGAGAAAACCATTGTGCAGTATGGAACAGTACAAACTTCCTATGCACACTTGACAGGACATTATCTGTCCTGGCAAGGATACGTGCAGCTACAATCTGACTCTGCCTTGTCCTTGAGGAAAGGTGTTGTCATCCAGGTAAGTACTGATCACACAGGTGTTACAGGAAACAAAGGCACATCTGAACTTTCTGGTTCACAGAGAAGGTGGTGAAGGTGGAAGAGCAAATCCTTGTTTACTGTAATATAATGAAGAAGGTAAATAAACCACTGATTGCAAACCTACACAAACATCTCTTCTGAGATTTGTTTTTCTCCCTCTGTCCCTCCATAGAACCTTAAAAGCTGGAGTCACTTTGCTGAAGAACTATGGCTATAAAGCAGGAAATGGGACCACAGTATTTTAAGACAAAGCTGAATGAAACATTAATGAAGATCTCTTTTCCAAAACACATGAGAAGCCTGATACAGAAATGGCTTAATAGGCAAGGCTTTGGATTCTCTTGGCACGGGTTTTAAACACACTGCATATTCACACTCCCCAAATCATGTCAGTAAGACTACTTACATCCCACACCACACAACAGTTTTACCAGAACAACACTCTCATGCATACAAGATTGCTGCTGCTGCCTGCTAAACACAGTATACAAAGAAGCAAGAAGTAATAACAAACACAAACAACTCTTTACTTTGTTTTGTAATTCCAGATGCGGACAGATCTATCCAGGGAACAAGTAGCAAGAATGGGTTTCCAAATACAGATGTCCAGACCAGTGATCGAAGCAGAATGCAATGAGAAATTCAGATATGCAAAATAAGCTGCCTTCTCCTGAGAAACAATGAGAACGTAAAAAAATCACAAATACTTCACTGCAGGCCATATAGTCAGCTAAGAAATCTATCATAGCTCTTTGCATACAGTAATCAAATAGATTTGAGGAAACCACTTAATCCTTTCACTGCACCAGTCCAAACATAACAATGTCAAAGATGTAACAATGTTAGAATCAGTTTTAACTTTATAATTAACAATCAAGAAATGAGATGCAGGGAAGATGCAGGCTCCATACTCCTCATACACTAGTGAGAGCAGAACATAATTGTAAGTGTCCAAAGAAATGCAAGTGAGATAAACAAATAAAACTGGACCTTCAAGAATTCACTTAAGACCTCCTGCTCAGACAGATATTTAAAAATGAACAAGTGCTGAGTTATAAGCAACTTCACCAGGATGTTTAGTTATTACACGGTGGAAGTGAAGCACCAATAAAATTTTAGGCTGCATGCAGTAAAAAGACCTGTAACTACAAACACCCTTCTTGTAAAGATGTTTCCATACACCTGTACACAGGTTAGGTATTTAACTCCATGAAAGTCTATTTCATGCTAATACATTTATCTTTTGTCTTTGTATTATTTAATTCCTTCAGAATAGATAATATTTTTCATTATGTTTTGTTTTTCACAGAGGTTTCACTTCTAACTAGGACTTCAATAGCTATTATTTTAGAGTAACATGAGATTCCTATGGCAGTTTCAGCTTTATCTTTGCATGTTACAGTGAAACATAAACTATGACAGTTACATTAAAAATCTCTCAGTTAAAGCCTTACTTAAGTGGTTCAACAGTGATGCACACCCTTAAATGCTCTTAACAGTGTCTTCTACCATTCTGCTCAATAACATCAGGTATTCATATGGAGGGATGCTTGAGCAAGGGGCTACTGAATACAGCTCTCAAAGAAGCATGCAGGGCACTTCATATCATGGTTTTAAGGGTTCAGATGCTATTTGACGGATTTTATGAGAATGCAACATAGAAAGTCACACTGAATAACCTGTGCCATTACAATATACCCCTTACTGGACATGTTGACTGTGGAATGTGATAAAACTGCACTCACCTTCATAAGGTCGTCGGAGAGCATAGTAAACATGTAAAGCTGATTTTTATTTGTGTTAACGACCACAGTTTCCTCAGAAGGGCTGAAGCATATACATATAATGTCCTGTCTGCCTGACTGTTTTGGCTCACTGCTGAAAAAGAAGCTGCACAAGAAATGCATCCCATGGGATATTCCAGGTCTCCATGTTTTAATAGTACGCGTGCACACACACAAACTTTTGCTGTAATACTACTCTAGTAAGCATATATGTAATATCAGTAAGACAACTTGCCTATTTAACAGTACATAACTACTGTAAGGCAGGTAATAGAGGACATGATAACCTAACTGTATCTATAGCATTACAGCTGAAAAAAAAAAGTATCAGAGGACATTTCTGCAGTGATTTTAAGTACTGCATTAAACAAAAATTAAAATGTTAGCAGAAAAACATCAAGAAAAAAACCTAGCAAGTGTCAGAATGAAAACTGCCTGAAAATTATGATCTCGGAATAACAGTTCCTTGCAGTGTATCATTCAGGTTGATAACATTCTTATTACAGGGTCTTGTGCATAGAGAAGATCTGACCTTTTACGCCCAGAGTATGAAGGCTTGAACAGGTCACCAGAGTTAAATGTTCTTACCCAGAGACTGCAGTAAGTCAATGCATACAGCTTGCTATAGAAGTTAGAAATCTTACTAGATTACTTAAGAGTGCCGAAGTCTCATGACAGCTATAACAAATATCTGAGTAGAGAAAAGCTTTGTCTTGGAAAAAAACAAGCAGCCTAGTCCTTCAAAACTGATGTAGACTACTTCTTAGCTCCAACAGTCTCCATAAATACAAGTTTCTTACGGGTGTCCTGAAGTTTAGCAGCCTCAAAACACCCTTTACATGTGGGAACATGTAGATCTACCTTGCAAAAGGACATCTGTCACTGACTTTCAGTGTGACCTCTAGCAAATCCCTTCCTTTTGACATCACCGGGACAGTTAGCTAATGCTTATAAAGTAACTTAGAGATGTGCTAAAAATTATTATCAATAACTGAATCGGAAGCACACACACACCCTGCCGCACCCAGACAAGCCTCTGCTGCATAATTGCTTGGAAAACCTTTTTTCTGCCTACCCAGATTTCTTGACTCTCCTTGTAGACTTCCTTTTCCTTGGACTTCTCAAACAGAAGAACAACTCCTGGGCTAGATGAACATGCAAAGCCTTTGGAATAAGCTGCAATTGCAGATATTCGAGGCAAAGAGTCCTGTTGTGAACCATTATCTTCAGAGGCTAGTCCACAAAAGACATCAGAACTGCAAGCAGGAAATGCATAAAGACTTAAGAATAAAGAATGACAAAACAAAAAAATGTTTATCAGCAGCAACCAAACTATTATAACCCATTCAGTAACTGGACAAGAAGGAAATAAATGAACGTCCTGCCACTAATCTGTACACACAAGCATGATACTATTAGTATTTAACAAGGATTTACCTCTCATGTTCTTCTGCTCTTGCATATTCTTCTAGTTCCCTGGGTGGTTTTTTGTACTCTACACTTGTCTCCCAGCGCACCTGTCCAGTTTTAAACAAGATAAGTTTGCCTGTGTCAGTGCCACATATAACTTCCTCCTTGGACAGCCAGGCATGGCACAAGTAGTTCTGTGGATCTCCCTTTTGTAAATTTGTCTGCTTCAAAGTTCCTTCACTGTACTTAAAAAGTTTAAAAAAGCCATTTCCAGTGATACAAAGCTGTGCACTGTCTTGAGGACTAAAGCTCACCTATGGAACAAGAGAGAGAGAAATTATTTTACACGACTATGTTCACAGATATGCAAATACACCTGTTCTGGAGACTTTCAATACAGGAAAACAAACAAGGGAAGAAGGTTCATAGAAACATATAGGAATACAGAAGAGACTAAGAAACAACCATCATAAGTACATATTGCAGTTTTCCCCCTTTCAAAAGTGTATACATCAATTCCACAGGATGCTACAAATACATTAACTGTATTGAGCTAAGAGGCTATCTGAATCACAGTGCAATACTGAAGAGAAAGCTGTCTCTGCCCTTCAGGATTAATGACAAAAGTAAGGCCAAAATACACCTTTACTGCTGATTAGCAAGTTTTTGTGGTAGCAAGCTTCCTGAAAAGTGGGACCATTCATTCTTAAAAGGCCAGGAATAAATTCTGTATTTCAGGCAAACCTTGCCCATTATGTGTATGAATTCACATAATTAGGTGTTTCTTGGTGAAAGCAGTGGAATAGCCATCTCAATACGCATCATGAAGAATAGCAGGGGTAGTTAGATCTCATTTTTCATGCTTAATTAAATTTTAGACAGCAGTTATTTTTACAGTCATTCTCCTCTCTTAAGGAATTGAGGCTCTGAAGTCACTAGTTCACCCAACCTCTGCTTGTAGCTGTACCCCAGAAAAAATGGCAGCTAGGGTCCCGCCAACCCAACTGAAAGCCTCTTACCTCCCCGAAAGAGAGGCACCCAAAGCAGGATGCAGGAATTGTTTGAGAGCCATCAGCCTGCTCCTAGCCACTCTTCCTGGGCTACTCCTCTGCACATAGAGCAGGCTGCAGGAAGGAAAAGGTGCACAAATATGCTGAGAGCTTCCAAGATGTGTGTTACGCCTACTGAGCGCAGCCAACATATTTAATGTGTGTTTCTGGGACAAAAACAAAAGGGACACGCTGCACACTCACTGTCCAGTTGTGCTGGCCCCACACCATAGATCTCATGTGATATAAGAGAATCTCATAAGAGATACGGACATCAGAACATCCGTTATGGGTCAGAGCAAGAAATTATTTAGCCCAGTGACCTACTGCTGAGGAGGGGCAACAGCAGACACCAAGAAATGCCACAGAGACTATCCAAAATCTACAGCGTGGAGCCCTCTCCTCCCTCTCTTGCCCTGGACAGAAGCCATGTGGCCACAGGACAACGAGCTGGGCACACATCGTGCAGCCTGAACGGCTGTGCCGCCTGCCACCCAGCGCTTGTTGAACTCCTCCTTTGCTCCTTGCATCCACCTGTTCGAAACAGTGCAACGGGCTCCCAAAGGCCCAGCCAGCCC